>NW_022900937.1:12326240-12347386 GCF_012274545.1 Fukomys damarensis
ATATTTGAAAAAATGTTCCACATCACTGGTCATTCGAGAGATGCAGATGAAAACAACACTGAGATTCCACCTCACCCCACAAAGAATGGCTGCTATCAAGAAATCACACAATAACAAATGTTGGCGGGGTTGTGGGGAGAAAGGAACCCTTCTCCATTGTTGGTGGGAGTGCAGACTGGTGCAACCACTATGGAAATCAATATGGAGATACCTCAAAGAGCTTGGACTGGAGGTTCCATTTGACCCAGCCATCCCTCTGCTGGGTATCTTTCCAAGAGAACTAAAAGAATCATATCACAGAGAAGTATGTGCATCCATGTTTATAGTGGCACAGTTTGTAAGAGCTAAATCTTGGAAACAGCCCATTTGCCCATTTGTTGGAAACTGGATAAAGAAGATGTGGTTTTTCTATAAAATGGAATATTACTCAGCCATAAAGAACGAGAAAATAGATTCATTCATAGGAAAATGGATACATATTGAAGATATACTCCTAAGTGAAATAAATAAGTAACACATGTGTAAATACCGAATAGTTTCCCTGGTGTGAATAATCTGCAATAACACATAAGATCCTTATAAGATTACTGACATTTAGAAATGGGAAGAAAGGAACTAAAGGTATAGGGAAGGTGGGATGGGTAGGGGAAGGGTAAAAAGGGAAAAGAAAAAAATGTGAGATAATGAAAAGATGAAAACAAAGTGTTTGTAGATGGGGAGGGGAGGAGGGGGTGAAGGGAGGGCAGAGGTAAGGGGAAAAAATGAGAATCAAGACTTGTCATATAGAGGTACAAGATCCCAACAATGAATGTAACTGTACTGTATCCCTAAAATGTACCAATAAACTCAATTAAAGCGGAAAAAAATTTACAATAACATAAATAAAATAACATTTATAATAGGCTAAAAAAAAAAAAAAAGAATATGCCGTGGCTTTGATGATTTCCACATCCTGTGATGTCTATCAGAGGAGCACCTGGAGCAAGGGACCCCTCCCAAGCCCATGGGTTGCAAAGCTAGATGGAGACTGTGAGTTGGAGTACACACAGGGATACAAACATTAAGAGCTGCTAGAGTGAACACAACTCAAAGACAGACACTATACCACTGATAAACTCTACCAGCAGGAAAGGCAGGGCAGGATGTTGAGGCAAGACACACACACAGGCACACACACACACATACACACACACACACACATACACAGTGTGGAAACAAAATAGGCCCTAGCTGTGATTCCTCCTCCACATCTGGTAGATTCTAATGCTACGGGCCTGGGGAAATAACCACTCACCAAAATGTACAGAGTATTTTAGACTGTTTTCTTTTGTTTTTCTTTCCCCTCTTTCTTTTGCTCTTTTATTCTTTTATTCTTATTTTTCCCTTTTCATGTTTTTTATTTTTAACCTGATTCTATGAACTTTCTTTTATTCTTTAGATTATTTATCTCATTTTTCTCTCATCTTCCTTTTGCAAATTATACTTCTTTCATTTTTTCCTGTTCCCAGCTGTCCCATCATTACTCATATTGAGCTTTATTAATTTTTATTTAGTTGGCTCTATGGTGTTACTTCTGAATTATTTTCTATTGTTAATAGTGGCATGGTTGCTGCATTTAGTAGACATTTACCATATGTCAGTATTCGTTTTGTCTTTGTCTCTGTGTTACTACTGTAGATCTCTTTTCTATTGTTAAGGGTGGTATAATTGTACCTTTTATTAGTTCTTATGATATCTTAATGTCCAGTTTGTCTTTTACTCCATTATTATTGCTGGTTCCTTTGCTATTGCTGTTGGTGGCATAGTTGTTGCTTTTCACTGGTTTTTACTGTGTGCTAACATCGGGTTTGTCTTTGTGGTTCATTTTATCCTCTCTGGGTGGTGCTGGGGATCCAGCTCCTAGGAGAAGGTAGACACTAAAAAGACTCTCAAATATTACTCTGAAGGGGTTGAAGAGGGGCATAATCACCAAAAATCAATCAAACACAAGGGCACATCACAGGGAGACAGATTTTAACTAAAGAGATTGCCACAGTAATGACAAAGCTTTTCTACCTTAATTGACCTTCAACCTGCAGCAGAAAAACAAAAGAAACAAGAGAAAGCAAGGCAACATGATGATGCTTCTAAAAACCCTTAACTCCCCAAAGCTAATCTCAGGGACACTGAAGTAGAGGAAGTTATAGGCAAAAAACCCAAAACCTAAATGGCCTAAATGTTTGAAGAGATTAAAAAGAAATATACAAGAAAATCTAAGATATTTGAGGAGTGTACAGAAGATTTTAAAAAGTAGACAAAGGATTTTACCAATAAAATGTTAAATAAGCTTAAAGAAGAAATAATAAACTCATTGAGTTAAACAAGTTAATACAAGATATGAATGACCAGTTTGGTAAAGAATTAAAAATTTCCAAAAGAAAACAAGCAAAAATATATGATATAAAAAAATTCAATAGAAAGCATCAGTAGCAGATTTGACCAATGTGAGGACAGAGTGTCAGAAATTGAAGACAAGGTGGACGTAGTAGATTATAAACTCAATGGTAACCTAAAAATGACAAATACCACACAACCTAGAAAACAACAACAACAACAACAACAACAGTAACAACAACAGTCCAACATCAGAATTATAGGACTAAAGGAAAAATTAAAAGATGATTCAAAAGATGTAAAAACTTTATTGAAGAAAATCATACCAAAAAAAACCTTCCCAAATCTAAGGTAAAAATGTAATATTCAAGTGCAGGAGAATATAGAACCCCAAATAGCCACCACCAGAAAAGAACATCATGACTAATCATAATCAAAATTCCAGAAATTCAAGAAAAAGAAAAATTATTAATAGTTGTTAGAGGAAACATAGCAAGTTACCTACGAAGCCAAGCTCATTGCAATTGTAGCAGAGTTTTCAGTGCAAACCTTGAAGGAGGGGAGAAGTTGGAGCAAAGTTTTTTGAGCTATAAAAGAAAAACAGGGGCCCCAATCTACCATGGGAAGGAGAACCACGTTTGCTCCCGACCCAGCTGCCATCGCTCAAGAGTCGGGAAGGTAGCGGGTACCCCTGAACCCCTATACCACACCCCCCCCGCACTCTCAGACCTCCTGACTGTGCCAGTCTTTGGACCCACTCTGCAGAGGCAGAGGTGGTCATCAAAGGTATTTTTCTGAGTTCCCAACTTTGAACATCTTTAAAGAAAGGGTGTGGGAAACCTGTACTAGAACGTTGTGGAGTTCAATCACTCAGAAGGTTGGGGAACTCAATCTGGGCCTTGCAGCCCGAGGTCAGTCAGTGTCATGGGGTTCAGCCATCAGCTAACTGAGACCAGGGGACTTGCATCCTCGCCCTGTCTGAGCCATTAAATGGTAAATACACTATATTGAAATTTTGTTCACTCCAGACATGTTCTGGACTGCTTCTTGATTCAATTTAATTCAAATGATTTAAGGGTGACAGACAAGTGACTACCACCAGTGGTCAGTGTCCAAGTTGTGCTTGATCTTAATGTGTTGCTGATTATATCAGTTGGGGTAAAGTATTGCGGTTGATTTGATGAGCTGTTTTCTCTGATGTTATGAAGATGAGAATGTCTGTGGGTCATTAGAGATACAGAAGCTAGGGTGCAACTATATCAGGAAGATTTGGGTGATAATCCAGAGATTAAATCAAGGACAGTCCGACAACAAAAATAAAAATGAGGAAACACTTAAGCAAGACACAAGGACAGATTTCCAGTTCACCAATGGCAAACAGTAGGGCAAATGAGGATGAAAAGGCCTATAGTGAACCACCAGGACACCCTGAACTCAAAGCACAGGAAGTAACAAAACAGATCAATCAGGCTCTAGAAAAATTCAAAACAGAAATAATTTCCCAGATAACCATAGAGATAGTGAGCAAAATGGAAGTCATGATTCAAGACTCTAGAGCAGAAACTGACAAAAAAATAGATGAACTCAGGACCATGATAGAAGCCATGAAGGCCCAGCATAAGAAAGATAAAAACAGTAAGAGATCATGAGAAATCGATCCAACAACTTCTAGATGATGCAAAGAAGAATAACATAAGACTGATGGGAATCCATGAAGTAGCAGGAGAAAACACAAATGACTTTAAAAAGCTGTTGGCAGAATTAATGACCGAAAACTTCCCAAACAGAGGGGAAGAATTTGACATTCAGATGACTGAGGCATATAGGACTCCAATTAGCTACAATTAAAAAAAATCTACACCTAGACATATAATAATCAAGATCCCAGAAACCCAACAGAAGAACAAAATACTACAAGCAGTAAGAGAAAAGAAACAAATCACATACAAAGGAAAGCCCATCAGAATCACAGCAGACTTTTCAACACAAACCCTTGGGGCAAGGAGAGCCTGGAATGAGATATTTCAAGTACTAAAAGAGAACAACCTCCAACCTAGACTGATGTATCCAGCAAAACTCTCTTTCAAAATGGATGGGGAAATAAGACACTTCCACGACAAAGAACACCTGAGAAACTACATGAATACCAAACCAGCACTACAAGCAATTCTAAACAAGATCCTAGAAAAAGACAATGAAGGCAACAACACCATGAGGCCCAACAGAGCAAATCAAATAGGCAAGGCAAGAAATTAAAAGGAGAAGGTGAAAAAGTAAAAAGAGTCAACAAAAGGCCAATAACATGTCAATAATAAGTCAGTACATATCAGTTATAACCAGCAATGTCAATGGCCTCAACTCACCAATCAAGAGAAATAGACTGGCAAAATGGAATAAGAAGCAAAATCCAACAATATGTTGTATACAAGAAACACACCTAGTGCAAAAAGAAGCCCATAGACTGAAAGTGAAAAGATAGAAAACAATTCTCCATGTGACAGGAGCCCAGAAAAAAACAGGGGTAGCAATCTTATTTGCAGACAAAGTAAATTTCAAACCAAAACTGAATCTAGTATTATTGATGTAGGACAGTACTGTATCATACCTCTATGAATGTAAAATATCTAGTACCTGCTTTATGATACATAGTAGGGACCGTGCTTTATCAGAGCTACATTTAATGATATTACTCTAGAATGTTCTCTTTCCAGATGATGATTAAGAGGCTAATAGAAAAAATGGTGCCAGGTACCACAACAGCAACAGAACTTTGCTGTTGTCTGGATATTATTCTTTTCTTTGTTTTTTTTTTTTTTTTTGGAATGTGCTGAATGTCTATAATTTTGTTCAGATGACTGCAGAACCTGGAAAAGCTGTTGCTGCTATCGATGCATAACATACTATTATTAGTCTTTATATATATATATATATACACACACACACACACACACACACACACACACATATATATAAATTGAATTTTGGGAAACTTTAACGGTGCTGCCAACTTTGGAAAAAGTCATCCCAATTTACTGTGTTGACTTGGCATTGTACAGAAATGGACAACCATATTGGTCTAGAAATGTTAATTTATTTTTATTTTTATTTTTTTCCATGTGTACAGGGGTAACACATCGTACTAAATATGTAAGGTCATATCTACGTGGGTTTGATTACAGAAACTAATAAAGTATTCTCTAAATAATGAAAAAAAGAATAAGATAAGACTATAAGAGCAAGAAGCAATTTAAATATGTTTGGGGACCATTTTCATCTCCAGAATTAAGGATTATTTTAATGTTACATCATTGCCTTTTCTCTTTTACTTTCCTTTTTAGTTTTATTTTAGGATTCCCTATTTTTAATGTTCATACAGAGATTTCTTTAACTGAAATACTGAATAGTTTCTTTGGTGTGAAAAACTATAGTAGTACACAGGATCCTAATGAGATAATTAATAATGTGAAATAGGAAGTAAAGGGCTAAAGGTGTAGGGCAAGTAGGAAGGGTGGGGGAAAGGTAATAAGGGAGAGGAAAAAAATATGAGAAACTGAAAAAATGGAAACAAAGTGTTTGTAAATGGGGAGAGGAGGAGGGGGTGAAGGGAGGGCAGGGACAAGGGGAAAAAATGAGAATCAAGACCTATTATGTAAAGGTGCAGAATCCCAATGATGAATGTAACTGCATTGTATACCTAGATTGTACCAATAAACTCAATTTAAAAAAAAGAAAAGAAAAACAGTTGTCAACCCAGATTTCCTTCTTTTTTTTCTTCTTTTTCCTGGTACTGGGGCTCTAACTCAGATTTTTGTGCTTGCGAGGCAGGCAGCAGAACCACTAAACTAGATCCCTGGCCCAACCCAGATTTCTATATCTTGCAAAATTAGCCTTCAAAACTGACAGTGGAGTAGAAAAGACACGACAAAGAAGTACATGATATCCCAGCATGACAAAGAAGTACATGATATCCCAAGCTCAAGGTACTGAGTTTGATCCCTGGTACCACAAAACAAAACAAATACATGACCACTAAACCAGCAGCGCAGAAGATACTCAGGGGAGCCCCAGAAAGAGACAGGAAGGCCCTCAGCACCAAAGAACCCAAAGGAAAGTATATATTTAGCTGAGAAAGTAAACAAAAGAAAAAAAAAACCAAAACAAGTGAATCAGCACTGGAAAAATAATGCAATGACAGGATGCCATAAACACCTTAAAATAATAGCTCTTCAAAAAATAGATAGATTGGAAGATTGGATCAAAAAACAAGACATAACCATGTATTGCCTAAAGGAGACATACTTCCTCCATAAGGAAACTTATAGACTAAAGGTGAAAGGATGGAAAATAGTACGTTGTGCAACCAGAGTCCGGAAGCAAGCAAGAGTGGCTACCTTAATTTCAGATACAACAGATTTCAAGCCAAAACTGATCCAAAGAGTCTACATACTGCTGAAGAGGGCAATTCAAAAGGAAGAGATATTGTAAATATTGATGCATGGAATATTAGTGCACCAAACTTCATAAAGCAAACACTACTTGACATAAAGGCCAGGAAGACACCAGTGCAATCATAGCAGCAATCTTCAGCACCCCACTCTCACAATTAGACGCGTCAACCAGACAAAATATTAACAAGATATTATTAGAGCTAAGCCACACCACTGAACAAATGGACTTGGATATCACAGAGTGTTTCATCCAGCGACAAGAGAATGAGCATATTTCTCAGCAACATATGGAACTTTTCCCAAAATAGACCATATCTTAAGGTGATTAAATCATGCTTCGATAAAGACAAAGAGTTGAAGTAATCTCCTGCCTGCTATTGAATCATACTGGGCTGAAGCTAGAAATTGACAGCAAAACAAATCACAGAAAATACTTACCCACATGGAAATTAAGCAATAAACACATTATTGAATAACCAATGGATCACAGAAAAAAATAAAAAAGAAATAAAAAAGTTCTTAGAATAAAATTATAATGGAAGAATAAATGTCAAAACTTATGGGACACACTGAAAGCAGTTCTAAAGGGGAGTTTATAGGTATGAGTGCACACATTAAAAGAATTGAGCAGTTCCGAATAACCTAGAAAAATAAGAAATTTTAATTAGAAATTGATAGAAGGAGAAAATTTAAAGATCATAGCATAAATTAATGAAACTGAAACTAAGAGCAATACAAAAGATCAATGAACAAAAAGTTGGTCCTTTGGAGAGATAAAAAAGGCTGATAAAGCCTTAGCCAAATTTACCAAAAAAGGAGAGGAAAAAAAAACAAACCCTGCATATCAGCCAGGCATGGTAGTGCCAACACTCAGGAGGCTGAGGCAAGAGGATTTTGAGGCCAGCCTGGGCTTCCTTGTGAGTTCAAGGCCAGACTGAATTACATCACATAAACTTGTCTCAAAACAACAACAACAACAATAACAACAACATAACAGCAAAACAAAACAAAAACCTCATGTCAGTGCAGTTAGAAATGAAAAAGGTGAAAGCACAGCTGACACTGCCAAAATTCCAAGGAGTATAAAAACATTTTAAAAACTCATATCTTAATAAATTGAGGAATCTAAATCAAACAGAGAAATTTCTAGGCATATGTGAATTATCACAATTTAACCAAAAAGATACAAAAACTCTCAATAGGTCAATAACAGGCAACAAATCAGAGACAGTAGTAAAAACTCTACCAACAAAGAAATGCCCAAGACCTAATATGTTTACTGCAATATTCTACTAGGACTTCAGGCCAATGCCAACATTCCTCAAACTCTTCAATGAAACAGAAAAGGAAGAAGTACTGCCAAAGGAAGGTAGCATTACTTTGATTCCAAAACCTGGAAGGACCTAAAAAAAATAAAAAAATAAAAAAAAAAGAAAGAAAACTACAAGCCAGTCTCCTTAATAAAGATACATGCAAACATCCTCAACAAGATACTGGCAAACAAAATGCACCAAATCATTAAAAAAATCATTTATCATGACCAAATTGGCTTTATCCTAGACAAGGATGGTATAATGTATGTAAATCAATGCATGTAATATGAATCATATCAATAAAAGCAAGGACAAAAATCACACGATCATCTCAAAAGACAGAAAAAGCTTTTGACAAAAATCCAACATCCATTCATAGTAAAACTCTGAAAAAATAGATATAGAAAGACCTTTTACAAATTGATAAAAAAACATTTGTGACAAATCCACAGCCAACATCACACCAAATGTGGAAAAAAATGAAAGTTTTTCCTTTAAAATCAGGAACATGAATAGGGTATCCACTATCACCACTCCTGTTCAATATAATATTTGAAATGTTACCCAGAACAGTTCGGCAAGAGAAAGAAATAAAAGGACACATATAAGAATGAAAGAAATGAAACTATCCTTACTCACAGATGACACAATCTTTTACATAGATCACCCAAAAATCTCCACCAAAAGACTCCTAGAATAACAAACAAATTTCATCAAAGTAGGATGCAAAATCAATACACAAAAGTCAACAGTATTTTTATACATAAACAAAGAATATACCATGAAAGAAGTTAGGAAAACAACTCCATTGACAATAGCTTCAAAAATTTTAAAAAATTTAAATACTTAGGAATTAACTTAATTAAGGAAGTAAAAGACCTCTCTAATAAAAACTATAGTACTCTGAAAAAATGGGGGGGGGTGATTGAAGAGAACATCAGAAAATGGAAAGATATTCCCTGTTCTTGAGTAGGCAGAACCAATATTATCAAGATGGTCATATTTCCAAAAATGCTGTATAGATATAATGTTATACCAATTAAGATACCAACAACATCCTTTACAGAACTAGAAAAAATAATCCTAAAATTCATATGGAATCAGAAGAGACCTACAATAGCAAAAGTAATCCTGGGCAACAAGGACAAAATAAAAGGCACTACAATCCTGGATTTCAAGTTATACTACAAAGCTATAGTGATTAAAAAAAAAAAGCCAGCATGATACCAGCACAAAATCCGACATGTGTATCAGTGAAACAAGACAGAGGATGCAGAAACAGCTGCAGGTGCATTTAACAACCTAAATTTGGCAGAGGGGCTAATAATACATGCTGGAGAAAAGATGGCCTCTTTAATAAATGGTGCTGGGAAAACTGGTTACATTCATGCTGAAGAGTGAATCTAGATACATGTTCCCTACCCTGAACTAAAACACAATCAAGATGGATGATAGACCTAGATATTAAAACAGAAACATTTGGTCTACTGGAAGATAATAAGTAAAACTCTTGGAGATATAGACATAGGCAAGGACTTTTTGAACGAAACTGTAATTGTAGAGAAACTATCACCAGGAATCAACAAATGGGATTTTATCAAATTTAAAACCTTCTGCACTGCAAAGAAAACCAACAGAGTGAAGCAACCTACATAATGGGAATTTTTTTCTTTTCTTTTCTTTTGCCAGCTATTCCTTAGACAGAGGACTAATATCTAGAATATATAAAGAACTCAAAAAAATTAGACCTCCCAAAATAAAAGACCAATAAAAATAGGCAATTGAAATGAATAGACACTTAGAAGAAGTACAAATGGCCAATAAGAACGTGAAAAAATTTAGCATCTTTGGCCATTAGAGAAATTCGAATTTCATCTTACTTCAGAGAAAATGACTATCATCGCACATGCAAAAATCAACAAATGCTGTTGATCTTGTTGGGGGGAAAAGGAACCTTTCTACATTGTTGGTAGGCATGTAAACTAGTACAACCACTATGGATGTCAATATAAAATTAGTCATAAAACTGAAAATAGAAATTCCATTTGATCCAGCCATAACCCTTCTGGGTTTCTTCCCAAAAGAGTTAAAGATATCATATTGTAGTGATACATGCATATGCATATTTATAGCAACACAACTCACAATATCTAAATCTTGGAAATAGCCTAGATGTCCATCAATAGATGAATGGATACAGAATACGGGGCACACATCACAATAGAATACCACCCAGCCTTAGGAAAGGATAGATTTGACTCATCTGTAGGAACAAGGATGCGTCTGGAGATCGTAATACTAAGTAAAATACATCAGACACAGAAGATTAAATATCACAAGGTTTCTTTTATGTGAGAGAGCCAAAGTATAAACAATTTAAAGAGCAAAATAAAAGAGGGTAGGAAACAGAAAGTAGCCTTTTTGCAAATGTGAGGGGGGTCCAGGGATGAAGGGAGAGGAAATGAAGGAAAAAGGGAAATAAAAACTGGTTAAGATGCAATAGTGTGCGTACCAACTCCCCGAGATGAATGTATACATGGTGTATCACACACACATATGAATAAGAAGTAAAACAAGGCATTAAAAAATATAAACAGGCAACTTATACAGAAGAAAACAGCAAGATGAGCATAAAAGCAACAAATTGGAAAGGAAGAAATAAAGTTATCACAGTGTGATACTTGAAAAACCTGAAGAGATAAACTGAACAATTATTAAAGCCAAAGAAAATTTAGAATCAATTTACAGAAATTAGTTACTTTTATATATATGAACATCAGACAGTTAGCTGATAAAGGAAGAAAAACCTTATTTAGCAATGAAAATGCAAGATACTTATACACTAACTTCTAAAGTACATATAGTATATATACTATATAGCACAGTATATACAGGATATGCCTCTAGGATGCAAAAAGCAGACTGAAACAAATCAAAAGGCATGTTGTGCTCTTAGATGTACCATCATAAAGATGTCGGTTCTTTCCTAGTTAGCCTATAGATTTATCAAAATCCCAATAAATATTGGGTTATGAATTTATTTTGAAGTGAGACAAACTGACAGTATTACTGTGAAAAAAATTAACAAGTTTAACTAGGAAAAAACTTGAAAAAGTAGAGTAGGAAAGAATTTCCCCAAAGAAATAAGAAAATTATATTTTAATAATTTAAATAATGTTGTATTAACACATAAAGAGAGAGAAATGGTTCAGAATTTAAGTTCTAGAAATTGATATGTATTTGGAATTATATGTAGTACAGAGTTACATCTAATATATAATAAAAGTGTTATCTTCAATGTGTAAAATGATATTTCTTTCAAGTTGTATACAAGGTCAACACTCAAAAATCAATAGCCTCCTTGTACACAAATAACAGACTCACTGAGAGAGAAATGAGGGAAACAAATCCTTTCACAATAGCAAAAAATGAAGTATCTAGGAATCAGTCTAACAAAGGAAGCAAAAGATGTCTACACTGAAAAGTACAGCACTCTGAAAAAAAAAACATCAAAGAGGATATAAGAAAATGGAAAGCCATCCCTTGTTCCTGGGTAAGAAGAACTAATACAGTGAAAATGGCCATACTTTCAAAATTGCTATACAGATTCAATACAATCCCGACTGAAATTCCAACAGGATATTTCACAGAACTAGAGAAAACAATCCAAAACTTCATTTGGAATCAGAAGAGACCTAGAATAGCAAAAACCATTCTAGGCAACAGAAACCTGGCAGGGGTATCACAATCCCCAACGTGAAACTATACTACAAAGCCACTGTGATAAACACAGCATGGCACTGGCCAAAATACAGACCCGAGGATCAGTGGAATAGATTGGAAGATACAGAAACGACTCCAGACACACTCAGCCACCTCATCTTTGACAAAGGAACCAACCATCCTCACTGGAGGAAAGACAGCCTCTTCAATAAATGGTGTTGGAAAAACTGGATTTCAACTGGCCAAAGATTAAAATTAGATCCTTATCTTTCATCATGCACTAAACTAAAACCGAACTGGATTAAAGATATAAATATTAAAACCAAATCACTAAACTTGCTGGAAGATAAATTAGGTAGAACTCTTGAAGACACTGGCATGAGAAAAGACTTTATGAACAGATCCTTAGTAGCATGGGAACCAGCACAAAGAATCAACAATTGGGATCTCATATGTTTAAAAAGTTTCTGCACTGCCAGAGAAATCACAAGCAGAGCTAAGAGACAACCCACAATGTGGGAAAAAAGTTTTACCAGCTGTTCCTCAGACAAATATCTACTATCCAGAATATACAAAGAACTTAAAAAAAGCAGACACCCCAAATATAAAGACCCGATTCAAAAATGGGCATCTGAAATGAACAGACACTTCTCAGACAAATAAAAGCAGCAAACAAATATATGAAAAAATGTTCAACATCAGTGGTCATTCAAGAGATGCAGACGAAAACAACACTGAGATCCCACCTCACCCCAGAAAGAATGGCTACTATCAAGAAATCAACCAATAAGAAATGCTGGCAGATCTGTGTAGGGAAAGGAACCCTTCTTCACCATTGGTGGGAGTGCAGACTGGTGCAACCACTGTTGAAATCAATATGGAGATACCTCAAACAACTAGGGTTAGCAGTCCCATTTGACCCAGGTATTCCCTCTGCTGGGTATTTTCCCAAACAAATTAAAAAGAATCCTACCACAGCAAAATATGCACACCCATGTTTATAGCAGCACAGCTTGTAATAGCTAAAACTTGGAAACAGCCTAAGTGCCCATCACCCTGAGACTGGATAAAGATATGGGTTTTCTGTGAAATGGAGTACTACTTAGCCATAAAGAATGAGAAACTAGAGTCATTTATAGGTAAATGGATGCGTATGGAGGCCATACTCTCAAGTGAAATAAATAGGACACATGTATAAATACAAAATGATTGTATAATTGATAATGTGAAATAGGAAGAAAAGGGCAAAGGAGTAGGGAAAGTGAGAAGGGTAGGGGAAAGGAAAGAAGGGAAAAGAAAAAGTATGGGAAAAGTAAAAAACAGAAACAAAGTCTTTGTAAATAAAGGGTGGAGGGGGTGAAGGGAGGGCAGGGGAATGGGGAAAAAAGAAGAACCAAGATATATCATGTAAAGGTACAAGATCCCAATGATGAATATAACTGTACTGTATACCTAAAAAGTGCCAATAAACTCAATAAAAAAGAATATTTCTTTCAGTAAGTGGTATAGCAGTAACTAGGGTAGTCTTATGGAAACAAAGAATATTGGATTTATAACTTACATTTTACTTTAGAATAAATTCAGAATAGATCAAACACCTGAACATTAAAAGATAAGCATTTAAAGAGACTAGAACAAGAAAAATTATCTTATAATCCAAAAGTTGGGAATGCTCTTTATAATTATGATGTTAAATTCAGAAGCTATAAAAACTACTAAATTAGACAACTTAAAAGAAGAAAACTTTTTTTTCCATTTTCTTTTTCAGTAACCAGGGATTGAACTCAGGACCTTGCACTTGCCATAGCTGGGGTGGGGAAGCTACCGGCCGGCCTTCAGTGGAAGTTAGGGGTTCGATTACACACTACAGTGTATGGGAGAGCTCCACACAAGGAAGGACTCTCTGACTAAAAAATGTCAAAAGTTTCAAGGTTGAGACACTTTGCTTTAACTGGAAAGGGACGTCATTTGTGGTGCAAGTTCATTTTCTCTTGGGCAGGCGAAATAAGCTTGCACGCAACAGAGTGGGCCTTAATCTCTTAACAATCTGCACCTGTACATCTATATGTATTGTTGTTCACACACTCACTTGAGGCTTCCTAGCCGTAACAGAAATAAAAATCCGTCATACGCAGGGTACAACAGAAAGGATACTATTGAAGATTGCTAATGACCCCAGAGCGAATGAAAGCCCGTGGCCGCCCGATCTTAGGGGATTCATACAGTGTCCAAAATGGCAGGCAGACGAAGGAGGAAAATGGAAGCCCAGTAGGGTGGCAAGCGATGAAGCTAACGAGCAAGGCGGAAGCTCCAGCTCACTTCTGGATTGTGCAGCTATGAGATCAGGGCACTGAAAAGAATCCATGTGAAACCATAACCGCCAATAAGAGGGCTTATTTCCAAAAAGGAAAAAATGAGCAAAAAACTCAAGACAGACAAAGAATGCAAACTGTGCTAGAGACATGACAGGCGGCCTTTTGAGAGACTTGCGCCCAGCAGTACTCAACAGATATCTCCTACATGGTCTTATCCGGTATGTGGAGAACCTGTGTCCACTCAAAATACGTGTTATTTTAATTCGAGTGATTTCCCGGGAGTGTCATGCAGCACCATGTCCTGCCGCTTCTGTCCTACAACAACAACAACAACAACAGCAACAACAACAGCAAAGGCGATGACACATAGGAATTTTCAATATGTCAAAATACAACAAAACTGTTCAGGCAAGATAAATAATTATAAATGTCCGAAAAGTCACTTTCCTGTTTTCCTTTTGATCTGTGAGGTTACTAGTGGATGAGATAATCTTTTATTTATATTGCATGTGGTAAAATTTTGAAAGAGGATTTTTGCACACATCATACTTCTCCTTCCGTAATTAAGCCTGTAGGGCTGACTGGCTGGTATCGCATAACGCAGGGCTTGTCAATTCCTGTTAACACTAATTTAGAGTTCATAGCTCCATATATCACGGAAATGTGAGGGCAAAACAATTTATATAAAAAATATTTTGAAAGGAGTTGAGCAAATTGCAGAACATTTCTGCACCGGCTAGTGAGCATTTCCGCTCTGACTACAGTGCCTGTCTCCATGGTGGCCCGGGGACCTCACCCTTTCCTGGCTCCCGCTTTTGATTTTTCCCAGGTTCCTTGTTTTGCCCCCCCTTTCCTTCCATACATGTCCTCCCGCTGTAAATAAACGCGCTTCCCGCCCTCTTCGTGGCGTGTTCTTTTTAATTATGCCCCAAACTGTAATACAGCCAGTTCGGATCTTGTTCTGCCATTAACACGGGAAGAAAAGAGGCTGCCTCCTGCACTTGGCATGAGCGATACAAGGGCAGACCGGGGGGCTGGCGTCTCTGCCCACCTTCTGCAGACGGAACAACAGGCAGCTGTAATCTTGTGACACACACAACTAATTTATCCAGGCGGAAGACAGGTAGCACTCGGCACTGCCGCTCCTCTCTGAAGAGGTGCAGTAAATACTCGAGCTTAATAGTAGCTTTTCAGGCAGGAGGGCAACATATCACAGCGTGGCGTTTTTATAATCTGCCCAGCATGCTGATAGCCAGGAGCACCAGCCCGCGCGCGTTCCTCCTCAGTGGGGCTTAGGATGCGCGTAACTCTTAGATGGTGACATATTGCGCCTTGGAGCAAGTTTAACTGTTTTCTATCCCCTCTGATCTGCAGCTTTGTACATCTGTGGAGCTGCCTTCTCAACTTCAGTGGGCACATCCTCGGAGACGCCACATGAAGCTGGGTGTGCAGACCAGGCAGTCTTTGTACTGCCTCCTGTTTATCTGCCAGGAGTTCCTCTGTTACACTGCGAGGAGGCAGTTAAATACATCGTCTGGGCCAAAAAGGTAGTAATAACCTTGTGATAGTCAGGAGGGACATATCTTGCAAAAGCTGAACAAAAATCTTATCTGGAGAAACATCAATTAAGAGACAAATGAAAAAAGAAAAAAGAAAAAAAAATTTTTTTTTTCCCATTTTTCTCATAGGTCTATGGGTCATCTTGGATTCAGCTGATCTCAGATCTGGTTTGGATCAGGTTATCACCCTTGATTCATGCCCTTAAACAAGAGTTACCCAAGGCACGCTCTTCCTATGGTGGAAGATAGGCCGCTTTGTTTCTCGGCTCACCTATGTCTGCTGACATCCCACTGGCCAAAGTAAACACGTGGGCAGGCACACCCAGGTTCAGGAGACCGTGGTGACGTCATGCTTTGCTTATTGTAGAGCAAGTCACAGGGTGCGGCTCAGCATCAGAGAGTGGGAAAGAATTTCCCTCCCAGGGAACTGAGAACCAGGGAGGAAGTCAGTATTTGCCGCTCTTAATCGAATCTACAACCTTATCTTGTCTGCTAAATAAAGCAAGCAGAGTCATCAGCTTGATAGTGGAATTTGGGATTTTCTGAATGTCTTTGGGGGCTCCATTGGTGAAAGAGGCCAAGGGCATCAGGAAAAAAAGGAACAACCCAAAATGTTGATGATTTAAAGGAAGAGCAACCCCAAAATCTTGATCTTGACATTTATCAAAAATGGTCAGCTCTACGACCTCTCAGAAAGAATTACCAGAGAATTTCAAGAGCTCCTCCCGATTCCTCAGTTCTCGCTAAACATCCCATGGTTGAAAACTTTACTTGCAAGGAGAAAAGAAGTCGGGGGGGCCTGGATGGAGAAACTCAGCTTCTGAATACTCCTTTCTTCTCATAATACGAACTTTGTTTGTGGAACAGCCCTGTGCTCTAGTTTCTAGCACTTTCGGTGTCTAAGTACTTGGGGGAAGTAGGGGTGTGTGAGGGTGCTGCTCTCCACGTACAGGCACAAGCCCAGAGGACAGCTGGCATCCACTCCTGTTAGTCAAGTGACCATTCGGATAGGTTGTGCCTCCCTGTGAGGTTGGCTGAACATCCTGATATCACTCTTGAGTGAAGTATTAACAGATCTATGATTCTGGCCCTTTGTCAGGCGAGGAAATCATGGTCCTGATCAGTTCTTTTAAGGAAAGCCGTCTCACAGCTTCTGCAGGTCATCAGCCTCTGGCTGAATCACAGGACTCTCCATCTCAGCCACCCTTCCACTGGCCACAGCTGCTGGATTGGAGCAGGGATAGGCACTTCACCTGAGCACAGCCTACGGCCATGTTCCCGAGTAGTAAGTGTCCATGATGGTCTCCACTGAGATGTGTTGGGCTGAACACGTTTTCTACCCTAGCATGAGTTGGGAAATGTGGGATAAATCAGGTGTTACCAGTGGCTAAAAGTTAATTAGCAAGAGTGAGGTTTTCGCTGTATTTTAAAGTGAATTTGTTGCACTCAGTTTCTATTAGTTATGTGTTGCGGCATAATGAGTTCTCCCAAAGCTTTGCGTCTTTAAAGAACAAAAATCATAACTGTATCCCACAGTTTCCAGCTACGGCATAACTAACCGAGCGTTCTGCTTTAGGGTGTCTCGTGAGGCTGCAGACAGGTGACGGAGGGGCTGTAGTCATTTCCCGGCTCAGCAGGGTGTTGGCTGGAGACCTCCGTCAGTGTCTTGTGAGCAGGCCCAGCAGAACAAGAGATTTACTGCAAGGAAGGAGGTTCTGTGATGGTGAGGGCTGTTAGGCAGGTGAGAGATCCACGGTGCAGGCAGCAGGAAGGGAAGGCAGGTGCCTCATGCAGGCTGAGCTGCTGTCCACAGTAGGATTGTCTCCTCTTCTTCTCCCCTCTTCTGCCTTCCCCCTCCTTCTTCCTTCTTCTTCTCCCTTCTCCTCTTCCTCCTCCTTCTGCTCTAACACCACCTCCTCGTCTTCCTTTTCTTCCTCCTCCTGAAAGAGAAGCCCAGCCCTCCATATGGAATTGGGCAACTATGACTTAACTGTGTTATTAGGCAACTATCGTTACTAGGTAACTATGCTCTCTAGAATGTACACGAGTAGCCATGACAACTTCTGTAATCTGTCACCAAACCCAGAAAGTCCTGCCAGAACTCTGTTCTCCCCCCATCCACGTCTCTGCTGTGTGTAAATCCTGCTTGCCCTATTCCCAGGGAAACTCCAATGGAATTAAGCTTCATAGATGTAAAAAGAGGTACATAAGGAAGTACAAGCTTCTGTTCAGACCTTGAGAATGACGGGAGTCACTTGCTGAGCCGCCAGAATCATCAAAAGCAGCTTTTTGTTTCTATCTTTGTGTTAAAGAGTTATCTGTGCCAAGGTCCTCACTGTTTCCTGCTTTACTACCTCAGCTCTGCTTAACATCTTGTCCAGCACAGTTCCGTTGCATCATCTCTCTTCCTTAAAGCCAACTGGTAACTTTCATCACATCTAAAAATACCTTCAGAACATTATCTGGATTCCCACTTGCCTAAATAACTTTGGACTATAGTCAGACTATGTTGACATATCAAAAAGTGCCATCATAACATCCTTTCAATTTTGTCCTATTTTATGCATTAAAAGCAAGTCATTACATTAAGCCCATGCTCAAAGGGAAGGATTACACAGGGTGTGAGTACACAGGGGTCATCGGGAACAATTTACAAGGCTAGCTACGAGAGTCATTTTTAAATTTTACTTGCAAAGTAAGTTTTGCAAGGCCAAATGCCCTTAAAAATGTTCTTAACACTAAAGGAATCTGCACAGCCATTTGTATTTGTTGAATTAATTTTGGTTAAATAGATGAGGTCTTGTTCAGTGGTTAATTACACAGGTTTGGTGAGCAAACATAGTTTGCAACTTAAAGTGAACAAATCCAATTCTGTACAACAAACATTCTAACAAATGTGGGTTTCACTAACAAATATTTATAATCTCAAGTTTACAAGTCAGTGTTCCTCAGAACTACTACAGCAAATCTGAATATAACAGGAAAGATCTTTGATTTTCTCAGTTTAAAAAATGCAGACTGAAATGTACTTTTCGGATAACAAAAATACAGAAAATAAGTATGAAATTACCCTAAATTTTACAGCAATTCCTACGCAAATATTGACCAGTCTTCTTCCTTAGCCTTTAAAACAAAAGATAATAGCTATCCCAGTAGTTTTTATTCTGCAAATCTTGTGTCAACCAATTGCTTTTACTTAAAGTACTGTATTAAAGATCATTGAAAGGTATGGCAAATTGATTCAACTGTAATTTTAGCGAAGGTTGAATTACAGAAGTCCATAGTCTGGGGAAGACCAAGACCAGAACACGTAGCGCCAAAGCTGAGTGACTGAAGATGAGAACGGACAAAAGCTTTCAGACTGGCAAATGCTAGTGAACAAGAGACCATCAGGCAGGCACACAGAGCCAGCGCTGAGGTTTGTCCACTAGAGGTTCATATGCTGGAGGCTTGGTCTCTAGCCTGGTGGTGTTGAGGAGGGAGGTAATTGGGCACCACACTCAGAAGGGACTAATGTAAGTCTTGTGGGACTGGGTTGGTTCCCTCAAGAACGGGTACTTACAGGAGAGTCTGGGACCCCCTGAAGCCCTCCTCTTCAGGTGCCCCCTGCTCTTTGCACACACACAATCGTGGTGTCACTTGCCCCAAGACTTTCACCAGAGCTGAGGAGAACAGCTTTTCCTCATAAGGCACACAGTCTCAGGTATTTGTTACAGAAACAAAAATTTGATTGAAATGGGTAGAGCCTGAAAGAAGGTGGAGGGGCAGTAATGACGAAGCACCAGAGGAAACAGCCCTGGCTTTCAGCTGCTGGGGATGGCTGTGCTCACTCCCTGTCCACACAAGGCCGGCTCTGACCGCACTTCCAAGCTCTCTCCTCTCAGCACTGTGTACTCCATGTCCCCTGGCTCTTCCTTCCCCACCCCATGGAATTACTTGCTTTAGTGAATCTCTTTTCTTGTCTTCTTTAAGAAAACATTTTACTTAGTTCAGGCTTTTCCCCCATTGCTGGGGATCAAATGCAGGGCTTTGCACCTGCTATGCGAACCCTTACCCTGGGCTACATCAGCAAATGCCTTCTTCAAGGAAATGGGCATTACACATTTACAAAGCTTTAAATTTTACTATAATTCAATTTACCTAAATTCAAAATGAGGTGTGTTTTTTAAAAATTACGGTAAAACACACATAAGATAAAATTCACCCTCATAACCCCCCCTTTTTTTGGTACCGGGGATCGAACTAGGGACCTTGTGCTTGTGAGGCAGGCAGTGGAATCATTGAGATAAATCCCTGGCCCTTTGTTGTAAACATTTTTAAGCACACAGTTCAGTGCCATTTAGTACATTCACATTGTCGTGCAACCATCACTACCATTTCGTTTTCCTAAATGGAAAGTCCTTGCTCGTTAGATGCTAACCTGGCCCACAGCAGCCACCGGTACATTTTCTGTCTCTAAGAATTTGGGTACTCTAGGTACCGCAGATAAATGAAATCACAGTTTTGTGACTGACTTATTTCACTTAGCATGATGTCCTCCAAGTTTATCCAGGTTATAGTTGGTGTCAGAATTTTCTCTCTTTTAAAGACAGAATAACATTTACAGGTAGATATCTGTCTACCTGTTTATCCATCATGTTTCATTTATCTATCCTCCTGCTGATGGATGCTTGGGTTGCTCCCACCTTTTGTTGATTGTGGATGACACTGCGATGAACATGGGCTACAAACTTCTCTTCAAGTTTCTGCTTCTACTTCTTTAGTTATTTTTCTAGAAGTGTTAATTCTTTGCACATCCACCATACAGTTTTTTCACAGTAGCTGGCACTGTTTTATGTTCCCATGAACCGTGCACAGGGGCTAATCCTGCCAGCAAAGGTGAAGTTCAAATTTTCTGAATAGTTGTCATCTTGATGGGTGTGATATGGCCAAAGTGAGTTTGACAGTGAATTTAACAGAGATACATTAACTGTAACCGGAACTGGAAAGGCTCTCAGGGTCATATTTCCAGTTGTACTGATGGGCTTTCTCTGCTTTTTCTATTTCTGCTCTCATCGCTTTGGTTTACACGTGGCCATCATGGCTACTCCAGTTCACTTTATAGGCTGTGTCTTCTAGAACCCCTTTTCAGTTTGGATACCCTCTGGCTACCCACTTTGGGACACTCAGCTCCAATCCAGAGTCAATGACAGAGGACACTGATTGTTCTGATTTATCCTTTTGACCATACACTTGCCCAAGAATGGGCTGAAGGCTGGGTGGCCAGGTTTGACCAGGTAAGCCATGGCAGAAAGCATGGAGTCACTGTGAGAAATAACAAATGGGGTGTCAACAGAAGAAGGTGGGGCAGATTCCCTGGGGGGATGAGTAAGAGTGAGAGGTGGGGAGAGAGGGGGAGGGGGAGAGGGAGGGGGA
>NW_022900937.1:12347440-12391205 GCF_012274545.1 Fukomys damarensis
GGGAGAGGGAGGGGGAAAGGGAGGGGGAGAGAGGCTGTTAATGGGTAGTGGTTGTCTATACAAGTGATGTCCTCCAATCAGATTCTCTGTCATCAATCAGCACCTATGAGAGGTATCGTGTGAGACATAGTTAGCTAGTACTACCATCCATTAAACACTTCCATGTGTCAAGCACTGGTTGGAGAGGCTATTCTACTGTGGGATACCATGAAATCATAATGAAAATTTTAAGAATGCTGCAATTTTGTTAGAGATGAGGTACCTGCTCCTGTAACTGTAATACAGAGCTCCAATAGTGCAGATACTGTAATTTCCTGATCAACTTCACTAAAAGTGGTATAGATACTAAGTGTTGTGGCTTCTGAGGACTGCTATAGTGGGACATTTTCTGGGAGGTCCTCAAGGAGGATTTAATTTTGGATTTTAAGCATGAGCAGATTTCAGGTAGGTTGACAGGCCAAAGAAAGGGATGGATTATTCCACAAAAAGTTATTGCATGCTTGGTGTTGGGGACATGGGAAGAACAGGCCAGTTCCCTCAAGGAGTTCATAACCTAGAGAGGGGTAGACAGGTAAATAGAAAATAACAATAAGGCATTAAGGTGGGAAAATGATAAACTATGCTTCCAGAAAAATCTAGTATTTGTTAACCACCACCACCACCACAAGATATTCAGCTACTGTCTGGAAACGAGGGAAGTCCTGAGGGCTGCTATGACAATGAGAAAATGTGTCCTCGTTGAGCCTCTTGGGAATGGCCCCGATCCCCACTTTGGGATAGAGAAGGGGCAGCTTGCTCCGGGGTCATCTCTGAGAGTAACTCTCAAAAGACTGTGAAGGGATACCGCTTCCCAGGGAGGGCTGCTGGGAGAGAAGCTCTTGGCTCTGTCTAGGAAAATGACAACGGGTCCGACACAGGCAGAGAAGAGGCTGAGATCCAAAGGGGAAGAGGGACACTTGCAGATGGAGAAATGTTGCCAAGTCCACTGTGCTACAACTGTTCATAGAACAAATTCATTTCTGGTTTGCTGCACATTCTCTCATCAAATAGAGAAACCCTGCAGAGGAGAGAGAGGATACTACACTCTTAGAGTTTTTTTTTTCTTTTAATCAACTGATTCTTTCTTTGCTTAAAACCATGTGCTTTTGGTTTATTCTAACACTTCGGGTTGAAAATGAATGGTTGCTTGGTCTATAGTCTAATGCTGAACAAGCACTCTCATTTCTAATAACCCAAGTTTTAATGATTCCAGAGGGCCTAGAAAACAAAACAAAACAAAACTTCAGCATTTGCTGTATACTAAGTCCTTTGCTCGGGATGTCTGAAGTTCCTTCCATGTTCGATTACCTTCTGGTTCTCAGGCTGGACTTTCTGAGCAGTAAGAATGTAAACGTCTGGCCCCTTAAACTGAAGGGTATTTATTTCCATGGCAAACCAGGTCATTTCTTCCTAGTAAAGAACCCAGGGTTCCCATCTCACAGCAACTTCAGAAGAAAGGCATCTGAACCTGATCTCATAAAAGCTTGGGAGATGGAATCAGAAGCCAAAGGAGGCAGAGGCACTTATTTATCTCTCTGCCTTTACGTAGTGATGAGGTCCTTATCCTTGCCTTCCCCTCAAGCCCCATAAGTCCTGGTAAGGGGGTGGCAGGATCAAATCATACATTTAAATTATTTTCAAAGATGTCAAGCAATTCCAACTTCTTCAATACAGCAAGCTGCTAAAGGAGCAATAAATCTCCAAACTGAAGAGGAGCTTCCTCCTTTTAAGTTTTAGTTATGAAAGACTTTATTGAAGCTTTGAAGCTGTGTAAAGCTTTGTTAGGCAAATCGGTGACCAGACCATCTTCTGGCCCCAAATCTACAGTGCCTCTGTATATATGATGAATTTTCTAGGGCTTAACGAGCAGGCCTGTTAACACGGATTTATCAGTCCAGGTTTAGCAAGTGGAGAGCCAGGGACTTGGTTGAGCTGATAGCAGACTTCTCACTTCACAAGCCACACCACAATAATGGAAATCCAGAAGCCTGGAAATGTCATATATAGCTTCCCTGACTAATTTTATTATGCAGATACACTTAATGGCTCCTGTTACAATCACATCTCGGGTGGGAAACAGTGTTGGATTATGACAATCACGCTAAATCGACAAGGATTATCAGTCATTAAGAAGGGACCAAATTAGCAGCAAGCAGTAATATTTTATACTTATCAAATCTTCTGCTGGTCAAGGCCCATTACTGTATGAAACCATAAAGGCAGAAGCCGTCAGCTCATTCTCCAGAACATTTAAATCTCTATTGTATTTGTGTAGGATATAATTTCTGGTAGCAGTAAAGCCTAATAAAGATCTCACCCCAGTGAATAAGGTGTTCATAAGTTGACCCATGGCATTTAAATGGATAATTATATTTGAGATAAAGCAAAAATCTCTCATTTCAGTGAAGAAGTACTTCAAGTTGCACCCAACCCAAGTTGCCCATCAACTACAGGATGGTTTTACATAGCTTTATAGTGATATAAAATGTTAAAATCGCTGGCTATCACTGGAGCAGATTAATCATTCATAAGGATTTTCCAGCAATGTCTGTCTGTCAGAATTATCAAAACTAAATTTAAAATGTTTCTACTTGTTAAAGCATAGTACAGAAATTATCTATTACTTGGATTTGCAAGCATGGGTTGAAAATGCTAGAATTTATGTTCTCCTCAACCCCATTCCTCCAACAGTCTCCAGACTTGAACTGCACGTGGAAGGACAGAGGAGGGTCAGGAAGGGGCTGGGAGGAGACTTGCAGGAGTATTAGCTTCAGTGCAGCGATGCAGTGCGTGTTACGTACTGGTATCTCTCGGTTCTCATTATAGAAACAGTGCCACAGACAGCTAACAAAACCGTCCAGCAGAAAGACTCAAAACAGAAGGGCTACAGGCGCTGTACACATGGCTACCATTCAGATTCTTGGGTAAGGCGTCCCTATGTTTCTTGAATTAGGCTCAGAAAGTGAAGAGTCAAGTGTAACACAATGAACACTAACTTGCTTCATCAATCAATATTTGGTTCATTAATTTATTCAACTTATATGTAACTACGAAACTGGTTTTTTTGAGAGGATGCATTTTCCCACATACATTGAGGAAATATATAATATCATATAATTATATATTTTATGATATTAATTAAATTTGATATATATATATATATATATATATAAAACATAGAATTATGAATTTCAAAAAAGATGTCTCAGACAATTGGCCAATATTCATCTTTTGAAAGCAAGGACCGGATTTTATTCTTTGTATATACTAGGTACTTAACAACAAATCTTTAGTAGGTAAATTAGTGTAATTTGTGTTTGAAGGAATTTCATTTCCAACAATACAGTAGAATAGAATATAGAAAAAGATCTCTCTGGATAAATTACAAGGAACCCTTTTAGGAGTGTACTGTGGAAATGAAAATAAAATAAGCAATCTTTAGGAGTAAAAAACATAGTGTGAGTGAGAACCAATAGATCAATGAAGTGGGCTTCCTTTGTAGGCTTCTGAAAAACTTGAGTGCATCCTATTTTGACCATTGTATAGAGAAAGAGGGACAGAAGACAAACCTCAGAGCCCATCCAGGATGGAGAGTCTAACAGGAGACCTCTGCATAAATCTGGAATCTTAAAGAGTTCTATTTTTAGAGAAATAATGATCTAGAAATCACTGGCAAATGAGAATAAAAGAAACATTACATTTTCTGTTTTGGTAATGGGTAGCAGGGAAGCAAAATCTTTCATAAGCACAAGTCAGCTCATAGATCTTCAGTTTAAATGACACTTCTGGAATATTCTCAACAAGGCCAAAAGTTTTAGTTTAAGATGACAAGGCAACTGGATGAGGCAGAGCTGTAAATGTTCTGTAGAGGAATATACCTTAAACCAAGGCTTTCACAACTTCCATGAAATCTGAGCTCAGAGTAGAATAATAATAACGATACACAGAGAAGCAAGATATTATCAATGACAGCTAAGAGAAATAACAATCAGATGACCATTGGAATTTTAACCCCAGATAAAATAATTACACTTTAATGTTTAATGTGAATAAGTCACATGGGATCTGTAGAGAGGTAGATCTGAATGGAATCAAATGAAATTCTAGAAATAGAATATCAAAATAGTTTAAATACTCAATAAATAAATTAGAGCAAAAGAAAGAACTAGTGTAATGACAGAATTGAAGGAATTATTCATAATGTATTACAAAGGATCAAAGTAATTGAAAAAGATTGAAAATATACATTTTTTAAGAGTAGGAAAAATTTATTGAGGGAAAGAAAGCTTCTGTCTAAGAGAGACAGAAGGCGGACTGGAAAGTGGGCTGCCTGCTTTGAGCATCCCTAATTTTCAAAGATGTTTTATAGAAAAGCCTTGCGGTGAGGTGGGTACAAAGTGGGACAAAACTGTAAGACCCAATGGAAAATTACAAGGTGGGCATGAGGTGGGGCAAAACCATGACCAACCAATAAGATTACAAGTAAAGACACCCAGGTAATACTGATTAAGTGGGGGCCCAATGGAGGAGCAAGTCACTTAGCAATAAGGGTGGGGTTCAGGGCTATTTCTGGGAAAAGCTGGATTAAAACCTTGGCCCCCCCACCCAGGTGATTGATACCTATTTAGAATATCAATCACTGCTCTTTATCCCCAGTGGAAGCACAAAGATATAGTAGTTTCTCTTCTTCAGTGAATGTCTTGATTATCCTCCATTTTGGCTCCTTGCTGTGTTGGCTCCTTGAGGGTGGCCCAGTCTAACTGGCACAAGGATCTAATTAACTTACCTACATGCAAAATCCCCCCCGCCGAAGAAGTGCCCCTAAATGCTGTGAGAGGGCAAAGGACAAAGACAGCCCTGGCTACTTTCAGTAGAAGAGGGTCGTAGCTGTGAGCAGTAGTTAGAGTTACTCTACAGAGGGTCTATCTAAAGGCCTTCGGTAGGCACCTGGCATTGTCATTTTGGTAGCTGCATAACTTTTAAGTCTGGAGGAGACAAAGCCAAAGAAGTAGTTAAGAATGCATGGGCCAAATTATAAGGTCAGCAGGATTGCTATGCATATAGCTAACAAAGAGGATAAGGAGAAGGTCCAGGGGACTTCAGAATCCAATATAGTAGTCATTTTGTACAGGTTAGCAGTTATGAGCTGTTTAAAGGTCAATCTGATGGATCCCAGTAAAAGAAGTCTAGCACATTTGTCATTGGTTCCATTTGCATGACTGCTTGGAGTGTGGCAGCCTCAAAGGTGTAGGATCCTGTAGGAAAGGTTCCTTTGTGTCCTGGATCTTGTAGACCTTGAGGGGTCAGGGCCAAAATAATGGCTGTCCTCATAGCCCAGTTACTTTTCTAGTTTTGGTCTCTAAACATTCTGGAAGCTTTGTTTTAAAATCCAGCAGCCACAGAGGAGGGAAGTGCCTTGAACCAAACACTGTTGAGGACTCCGACCAGTAACTCCCTTCTCAGTGAAAGATCTCCAAAATGATATAGAGGGAAGAGTTGTAACTCCAAAACCTGCTAGGTATCCGAAACATGAGTTGGTGTTCTCTAAAATTAAAGAAAGAAAGAATTCTAGGAACAACGGAGGTTACAGAGTAGGAAAAATTTATTGAGGGAAAGAAGCTTCTGCTTAAGAGAGACAGAAGGGGGACCGGAAAAGTGGCTTGCCCCTGAAAATATTTTTAAAAAGCAGGTGAAATGGAATGTGGGATGAAAACAACTTACGTCTAATAAGGATTACAGAGAGGTGAAAGGAAGGATGTGAGGGATTTCAGGGGTAATAGCTGAGGATTTTCTAGAACTGACACAAGACACCAACCTTCAATATTTCCAGAGTCTAATGAATTTGAAGGAAGGAGAAATTCATACATGACAACAAAATAAAATTGCAAAACATTGAAGAGGGGCAATAATATTAAAATCAGCTATAGACACCGCCTATAAAGAATCGACAGCTGATTCTTTTCAATGATCATGCTGCAACACTGAAGGCAATGAAATGGTTTAATTGCCTGGGAAGGAAAAGCCAAAGTTACTAGAATTGTATACCCAGTAAAATTAGGTTTTGAGTCTCTAATGACTCACAGACACTCTCATTTTCATAATATCAGAAAGGACAACTCATTAAATCAGTCACAACCCTTTAGCCCAACTGATACAATCAGCAACGTATAGCATCAAGCACAGCTTAAACTGACCATGTGTGGTAGTTATTAATTTATCACCTTTAAACCACATGCATTAAATAAAAATCAAGAATTAGCCCAAAATATGTTTATAGCAAATAAACTCTTCAATATAGCAACTTTACCCTTCAGGGTGGGGACTTAGGAGGAGTTGGGAAGAGAGGAATAGATAGGCAGAAGAATAGAAGGAGGTTTCAAGTGAAGCCAGAGGACACAGGATGATCACGCAAACTCTAGGAAACTGTTGAAGACAAGAGGGAAAGACAGAGTGTGAGGACAAAGACAAGAATAGAACAATTTCACAGTAATAGGGAAGCTATAAACTGTACTCACGGTCCTTTGAAAGTAATTGCAATCGAGCGAAGGAAAAAGAGAGAAGAAAAAGAAGAAATCCAAATTAGGGCAGAAACAGGAACAAAAGGGATGTGAAAAATAATGCGGGGGAGCAAGAGACTGAGCAGGAAAAAGAAGAAAGAAAAAAGGAAGAATTTGCAGAATGGGAAAAAATAAAATTTTAAAACTAAAAATTAAAAATATGAGGAAAAGAAAGAAAGAAAAAATTTGAAGAGCCTCTTTCACAGTAAATCTCTGCTGTCACAATAAACAGTGTGGGCCGCAATGTGAGAACTAAGTCAATTAGTCTCAGCTAGCCCATGGCAGACACCTGAGATTCAGGCTGAATTCTGGCCGCAAGGCCCACGTTGAGCTCCCTGACCTGCCGCAGGGTTGAACTCTTCACGTTTCTACTACAGGTTCCCATTGCCCTTCCCCTGAAGATAGTCCAAGTTCTGCTGGAAGGTGGTGACCCCTTCAACTTACCAACTACGGAGGCCTGATGTGCCTTTATTGCAGTTGTTCACTTCCGTTCTATCTTCTGGAGCTCAGTAAAATGGGCTTTATGACCCCCTGTGTCTCTGCAGTGTGGATCCAGGTACAGGCACAACCAGGAGGCCCGAAAGCATTGGGGATGGAGGTGGAACGCTGCAAAGGCACCCGCGGCTGGGCGGTCCTCACCCGACTGCTCCAATGAAGACCCAGGGTGCTGGCGAGCTCCCCGTGCAGCTGGGCGGTCCTCACCAACTGCTCAGTGAAGGCCGGGCGAGCTCCCTGTGCAGCTGGGCTCTCCTCACAGGACTGCTCTGATGAAATCCTGGGGTGCTGGCGAGCTCCCCATTCAGCTGGGTGGTTCTCACTGGACTGCTCTCTATACCCAATTAAATTATCTTCCAGGGACAGAGTAAAGATACTTTCATGTTAGTAGCAATAATATTTTCCATCAAAAGATCATCGTGAAGGGCCGGGGATGTTGCTCAGTGGTTCCGTCACCTGCCTCACAAGCACAAGGACCCCAGTTCGATCCCCAGTACCAAAAAAAAAAAAAAAAAAGATCATCATGAATCATGAAAGGAAGTTCAAATTGCTATCCTTTCGGTGGAAGAAAAATGATTCCAAATGAAAGTTTAATAGTCAAGGAAAAAGGCAAGCACAGAAATCAATAAATACATAGATAAAACTAATTGAAAATATATTTAATGTAATAAGGATTATCAAAGTTTGAGGGATTGATCAAAACAAGATATGTATAGAAATAACGCATGGAATAAGTTAAAATGAGGACAAGCAAAAATTAAAATATTGTAAGATTCAGTTTTTGTTTTTGAGGAGGGTAAAAAATGTTAACTTTGTGTTTAAAGTAGATTAAAATATGATAGTTATGAATATACCATTCTGAAAGGCTATATACTTAATAGTAATATGGCTTGAAGCTGTATAAAGCACAAGTTGGTAGAGCTTCAAAGAAAAACAAAAAAATTCACCTTTCATTTCTGTTATTCTAAGACAGTAAGGGTACAATTGATCTTCTAAACATAGTCAACAAACTTTACTTAATAGATAAATATAAGATACTATACTCAATAATTGGAAAACATATACTTTTGGGTTTGTTTTCTATTATCTGTCATACAAATTATCACAAATTTAACAGCTTAAAAAATTAATGAATTTACTCCCCAACAGTTTTACAGATCAGAAGTTTATACACATCTTTCCAGCCCAAACCAAGGTCCTAAGACCTCTTTCCTTACTGGAGAAAACTCTGGGAAAGCATCTGCTTCCAGGCTTTTTCAGGTTGTTGGCAGAATTCAGTCCCTGTGGTTCAGGACTGACACCCCCGTGTCCATCTGGCTGTTGACCCATGGTTGTTCTCAGATCCCAGGAGCCGCTCCACCTTCCTTGGTTCACAGACACCTTTACCTTCAAAGCCAGCAAAAGCAGTCATGTGCTTCTTCCACCTCACCTCTCCTATCTTCTGTCACATTTCTGATTAATCGGAAACATTTCTCCATTTTTAAGAGCTCACGTACTTAGGCTGGGCCCACCTGGATAAGGTGAGATACTCTCTCCATTTCAAGGAAAGTCTGCAATCTTTTTTTTTCATTAAGTGTATCGGTACTTTTTAGATAGAGAGTACAGATACATCTTGTACCTTTACATGATGTATCTTGGTTCTTATTTTTCCCCCAATCTTAAGCACAGCTACCTAGTCTTTCTGGCGCGGATTATGACATAATCATGAGGGTACAGCATCTTTGAAAGACCATGCTGTGTGCTGTGCCTGCTAACCATACACAGAATTTACAGAACTGAACTCACACATGATCACAGAGCAAGTGTCTACAAATCCACATTCTGTGGCCAAAATACAATTAAGTTAAAACTAACATAAAGATAATAAGAAGGACCTAATCTTTTGGATATTAAGAAACATACATCTGAACACTCATGGGTGAAATAAGAAATCAATTAGAAAATATTTAAAGTCAAATAATGAAAGCAATCCATGTAAAAATGTGTGGAGTACAGGCATAGTTCTTTCAGAACAAAAATTCATAGCATTAAATGGCCAGAGGAGGTTAAATATTATCAATATTTTTCTAGACGTTGGTGAATGGAGCAGAATAAATACCAACTTAATAAAAAATGATGCTGTCAAAAGGTAATGAATTAGAAAGCAAGCGTCTAATAGAGAAAATTTTAAAATGCCAGAGGTTGGTTCTTTGAAAGTAAACCTTTAGCAATATTGCCCCCCAAAGATAGATGGCATACATAAACCTAATAATTACTGAGATTGGTGACAGAAACAGTGGCAGAAGAAATTTAAAACATAATAAAAAACATGATGATTATGCCAATAATTTCAAACTTGTTCAAAATCGACAAAGTTCTGGAAAAATAACCAAACAACAATCAAAACCACCTTTAAAAAAATCTTGAATGGGTCCATAAATGTTTTTAAAAAAACCCTCAGTTCATAGCTGAAGTTTATCTCCTGAGGAAACATCAGAAAGTAACATTTTTTACAATATCAGAGAACAGAAACATTTCTTATATGGAACACTAAAACCATGAAGCACATGGTAGAAAATATTTACATATTTGAATCTCTTCAAATTCAGAATTGCTCATCAGAAGTCAACATAAGGAAAGTGAGGAGCAATTTACAATGGATTAAGTCCAGATTATTCAGTAGAACACATGCTTCCAAATCAGTAAGAGAAGGGTAATCCCACGGAGAAATGGGAAAATGTCTCAACTTCACTTCAGAGAAGGGACATGAGGAAAGCCAATGTAATATGAGTAATTAGAAACACATATTAAAACTGTAGTGAAAATCATAGGAAGAGCAAAGATTAAAACTTGAGATGTTGGTAAAAATGGGAAATAGTTAAAACTCATAATTCTTAAGTGAGAGTTTCTTCCTTTTTGCCAGATGTATCCACCCATATGTCTTCTTCTTCCTTCCTAAAATGAAATTTCTCCTTCGCTTCTTCTCTTGCACAAAATAATATGGCAATGTGTTATCCCTATAGGACACGCACAATCTACACGGGAGAGCTTTCTAAAAGCAGACTCATGCTATAAGCTTGAAACTCACATCAGGCTGGGTATAATAAAAAGTTCGCCAGATATTAAATGTTGGCCTCAATTCCTTCATATTGCATCCTCTGGCTAAAAAAAAAAAAAGTGTTTTCTTTCTATGCATAGAGGAAGTCTAACAGACCCAAGTACTGCAACTTTTCCTAACTTATAATAGTCATGGTTAAACTCTCTTGATATATTTGGTGTGAATCAAATAGAAAAGATGCATTCACCAAGAATGGTGAGGAGGAAGAGCTTAGGGTTGATGGCTTTAGAAAAGCAAGTCTTACATTTATTTTGCTCTGCAATCCACAGCACCTCTTCATCAGATCTGTCCAACTCCCTAAATCTAGACTTGTCTAGTTAGGCCTTTATTACAAAGAAGAGAGCCGGGAGTGGTGGTGGTGGTGCATGCCTGTAATCGCAGCTCTCAGGAGGCTGAGGCAGGAGGATTGCTGTGAGTTCGAGACCAGCCTGGGCTACATAGTGAGTTCCAGGTCAGTCTCAACTACATAGTGAGACCCTGTCTCAAACAACAACAACAACAAAAATAATCAACACAAAGAAGAGACTTATTTTCTTGATCTGCGTTTGTTACTGATTAGCTGTATGATTTTGAGCAGATCTTTCTTGGTCACTCCTGCATTAGCTGCTATAGTACAAAGATCTACAATCTCATTGGTATTTATCACTTGTGTTGCAGTTCAAAGCAGTTTGGGTGGATCTCCAAATGGTGCCTTGAGGACCCAGGCTCCTTCTGCTGCGCCTCTGCCATCCTCATGAGCAGGCCTGAAGGTCACTGGAGAAGGAAAGGAGGGAATGGCCAGAGAAGAGCCCCAAGTGCCACCCCCTGGTCACATTCCACTGGTCCACCCATGTGCGATGGCCGGAAAAGGCAGGGTAGATTTGAGCCAGGAAGAGGAGCCAGCGCTGTGAACATCCTGGGAATCACTGCCACAGGGTCACTCTTGAATTTAGAAACTTTATTTCTAAAATGGAGATCATTATTTCCCTGAAGACTAAGTCACAGAATAACCACGGAAACAAAATGAGAATGCGACCTAGAGAAGACACAGTGAAGATGAATAAAATGCTACCGTTTTTAACACTGATTTGGCTCTGGGTCTGAGTTTTTAAACAGCTCTCTTTGGAGCTTAAGTAGATCCACACGATGCTGACAGAATTATGTGACTTGATTTGTAGGCAGGATCCCAACAGATACCCCACCTGCTTCATTTAAGACATCCTGGAGGAAATAGTGTCAACCAAGCATTTACAGTAAAAGGACTTTAGGAATTATTTCTCACCATTTAAAGGGCAAAGGGAGAAGTGCTAGAAACAGGTCCAAACTTAAAAAGTACTGTGGTCCCTGCTTATCGGTAAACTTAGAAAGGCAGATTCGATCAATTGTGAATTGAAAATATTTGGGAAAATATTGTATGTATACTGAACAGTATTTTTCCACTTCAATACTCCCTAAGGCATACTATACAACTATTTACCTAGCCTTCATGTTGTCTTACTAGACTATAATAAATAGTTGAGATAGACTCTAATTGAATATACTATAACTAGCTTAGAGATGATTTAACATATATGTGATGATGTACATTAGTTATTGCAAATTTTATATAAGGGACTTTTTATAAGGGATTTTGTTCCTACTTGGGTCGGGGAAATGTCTATAAAAATTCACCAAAGCGGAGAAAAACTCCATATTGTAAGTTATATAGTGAAGAGAAAATGAGCACTGTTCAAACTTTTTTTTTGAGAAGTTTTCTTTACAAACAAACAAAGCACTTTAATTCTCAAAGTTTCTAGTGTTTTAAATTACAGTGTGCTAAAACATGTCTTCTTTTTCCCCCTTGTATCAGGGACACAGAGCTATATCCCCGACCCTAAAACGTTAGTTTTAGTGTTTTATTTCTTTATGCATTTGTACTTGACACAAAGGTAGATTTTAATGCAAAAAAATTCACATGAAGTGTCATGAGACAGCTGTAATTTTTCCCGTGGTTATTGAGAAGGGTTTGTAGAGTCCCAGCATCCTTAGTCCTTCCAGTATTTCTGTAGCACCTTGCCAGGCAAGGAGTGCTGTGGAGTCTGTTGACTTCATCAATGTGTTTCACTTAAAGAATTTAAACATAAGGTAGAAAACATTTTTTTAATATGGTTAGTTTTCCTTAGGGCCAGTCTTCTTTAAGGGGCCGGTCTGCCTGTGACAAGATGATTAACACTAAGTAAGCTTATTAATATCTAAAAGGGACTGTTAACTGTAGAAAAATAGTTCCCTTATTGAAAGGCTGTCTGCGAGTCTAATTTATTAGCTCTGTCATCATCTGTGAATAGGATCATAAATCTTGCGCAAGGGATCAAGATGAAAAAATACTTGGAATACTTACCATTGCAAAATTCTCCACATACTTTCCAAAGATAAACACATACAGCACCTTAGTCTCTCAAGTGGGAAAGTTTGATGGCCTCCATCCCAAAATATGAAACTCAATCACAGATGTTATGTGAAGGAAAACTGTACTCCAGAGCTCTCAGGTTGTGACACGGCATTGAGCTATCAAATATGGGGTGGAAATCCAAAATGCTAACAACAAACAAGTTAAAATGCTTTTAGAAAACCGAAATAATAGAACCATAATCTCCTTAGAAATGAGATCTGAAAAGTGTTTACCTGCCTCCCTGCTCTTAAAGTTAGAGAGAAATTAGGTCTCTGGGATGGATTCTAGGTCCTAGTGAGTCCCTCAGGCATGGCCAACTCAAATTAGTTCGAGAAAAGAGGGAATTTACTGGCTCTGTGTCCAGCTGCTCTAATTTTAGGCACAGCTCAATCCAGACTCTCAAGCTCTACATAGAAATCTGCATTCCTTTGCTGCTCAGCTCTGCGCCTTCTTGTTGGCTTCTCTCTATCTCAAGTAAGATAACCATGGAAGTCCTGGGCCTACATCCTCTGGCTCAGCATCCCTGCCAAAAGAGGGCCTTTTTGTTCCTCATGGGCCACCAGACTTCCAAGCCTGGCTTATCAGGCTGACTGGAGCCCTCTCCTGAGAGCACAGTGGCCAGAACTCTCACCTGTGTCCATGCTGGGCCGGAGAGGAGGATAGCATGAGCTCTCACAAAACCACATTTGGTGAGGGAAGGTGTGGTTGCCCTCAAAAGAAATCTCGTGTCCCCAAAAGAAGCATAAATAAAAACAAGGCAGACAAAAGGGACAGATGATCACAATGGACTGTACAGAACTGGAAGACTTGAAGGACTTCGGAGATAAATTCCAGACCAAACTCCACCTTTCCTGAACAAAATGGCATGAGCCAGCTGGAGCTGTTTGTCTATTTGTAAGAAGCAGCAATTCTGGGCTGTTGAATTCTATTCTTGAAGGACGACCAGAGAACAAGGCATTTAGGGTAGTCCGGAGCCCTGCTCCTGGTCCCCACCAAGCTTCTACTGGGAGAAAAGGGGTCCAGAACCCCAAAGAAGCACTGCCCTGCTGACTGGGTAATATGTTAAGCACTGTAAGTCCCTTGTCTCACTTAGATCTCACAGGGATTCTTCACGTTACTGTTGTACGCACTTCCCAGAGTGGAGCTTGCTGACATTCAGAGATGGCATATAATTCACTGAAGGATTTCAATCTGGGGCCGTTGGGCTGCCTTGGTTTCCTTCTCTTGCTGTACTTGTAAGGTCTCAAATCACACACGGGTATTTCTAAAGCAAAGCTGGGTCTCCACACTTCCATGGGCAATAGGGGGCTCCTGGAGACGCTGAGCGCTGGCCTTGGTGAGCACTGACCTCAGCCATCAGCAGGTGCTGCTAATGGACCTCCCGGGATGACACTGCCTCGGTGGGGCCCTTCCAAGTCCCTCTCAGGTGGGGATCTGTCTTAGCGGCAGCCTTCTGTGTTCACAGTCCTGCGTTACCAAACCCCCAGAGGGAATTTGTAAATTACTCAATTCCCTGTGCCCATATTTATATCCTAATGATAGGACATTAAGATGCAAATTAAACAGAAACTTAGTAAGCAAATCATGTCACTTTCTAATGGATGCATCAATAAAGGCACACAGAGAGGAGCTGCACTGTTGCCAAGCCCCGCAGAGAGATTTCAGGGGCCCACCTGCAAGCCTCAGGCATTCAGAGTGTCAGAAATTCTATCTTGACAAAGTATTTAGGGTCGCCCCCCCACCGCCCCACCGCCTAGGTAACTGAGTGCTTGAAGGCCACCCTCTCACCCTTCTGGTGCTAGCTGGCTCTGCGATGTCTCCAGAGGTGCTGGGTGGCTTGTGAGGTTAGAAAGGGGAACACAGCCCCTTGGGTAAAGTACTTAGCCCAAACCTGGCCCAGTTTCTGCTCTGTATTTTTATCATTCCCATTGGTTTCCTTCCTTTTTTTTTTTTTTGGTACTGGGGAGCGAACCCGGGCTCTTGATCTTTTTTTTTTTTTTGGTACCGGGGATCGAACTCGGGCCCTTGAGCTTGCGAGGCAGGTGCCAGAACCACTGAGCCAAATCCCTGGCCCCCTCTTTCCTATTTGTTTTCTGGTTCTTCCTCCCAAAATGTAGCTGTTATCCCCTGCATTAAGCCCTTTCCCTCTTTCTTGGGGAGATTATAATCTTCTTCCATCAAACACATATTAAGCTTTTACTATATTCTATACTAGTTCTTGGTAAAAGGCCAGAGATGCCAAAATATATGATATATAGTTTGACCTCCTAAGATATGGTGACTGACATAAATTTGGTTGCAGAAGCCCGTGATTTCAGTGAGGTGGCTTTTGCTACACCATCCAATTTTGCCATCAAATTCTTACTAATATTATGCTCTTGGAAAGCCAGCAACCCTAGGTTCTGGGGATAACACAGCCTCTGATTAGCTCTGTGACCTTTGGCAAATCATTTCCCCTTTTCCTGAGCTTTGTTGTCTGCTGTGCTCTTCTCTGCAAAGATCTGTGTCTGTAGGACCTAGCAGTGAGTCTATGCAGTAGGCTGCAAGAAAAAAATAAAATAAAATAAAAAAAGGAAGAGTGCTGTCATTTTAGGGTTTAAATAGATGCTTTGTTAAATTTTAACTTAAACTTTTATTTGCTATTAAAAACAAAACAACAGCTGCCAATTGTTTCCAGTTTTTCTGATTTTCCTCTTCCAGGACTCAGATGCTTTTCCATATAACTCTTGAAAGAATTTGAGTCCATTCTCAACAGAATTGCACACTTACCTCCAGGTTGATCCCCTGGCTTCCTGGTGTGTTTCTTACCAAACGGGAAGACCACACACAGAAGAGGGGGTTTGAGGACCACCTGAGGAATCCATCAGACCATCCTTGAGGGGTGCCGACCGAGCGCCTGTTCAGACAGCTAATAGCGGGGTTAGTTGGGAGTGGAGACAAGAACCCAGCGAGCCGTCTTTGAGCTTCTGGTAATCCTGGAAAGGTTGTCCACATAGCACAACCCTTGGGTCCTGTTTTTAAAGATAGTGTCAGTGTTTTCTACTTTTTTTTCCCTGACATTATTTTAGCATTTACGGTAAGCTTATATACAGTCACACATATAGCACTTCATTTAGCTCCTGATCCTTTGTTCTATTGTTTTGTGTTTTAACTAAACTGGGGGCTATTGAAACCAGGGTCCAGCTATAGGTTTCCAAAATAGTGGGGGAGTACAAGCACCGAGAATCATGTGAAAAGTTCTGTGTGTATGTGTGTTTTTCGGAGAGTATGTTCATAGCTTTCCACAGATTTCCGAAGGAATATGTGGCCCCCAATGTGTTAAAAGCCTCGAGTTTGTATTCCCAAGTCCACAACAGCCAGGATCCTGCTAATAACTCTCTCCCCTGTGCCTAACCTTGTGCTGGCCACCCAGTTTTCTACCCTATGTCTAGTTGCTCTAGAAAGTTTTGCTTCTATTCTAAAAGATACTCTTACTAGAGGGCACAGTCCCAAGAGTCTTTACTTTACCTCCTCCAGCAGAGCAGTGCAAAGGTTCGAATCTATCCAGTGAACTGAAAATCCAAGGAATGCTAATTTTTCATATTCACTCACATACAGGGGAGTAAGAACATTTTAGGAGAATAAAACTGGAACTCTCAGAACTAATTCCCAATCAGTATGGGCAAAGGACCCCAGATTAAAGGCCCAGGCCAGCCAGAAAGACAGCTGAACTTGAGCGAAACGTGGGTCTGATCACTGGGGTCCCCAATTCAGCAGATGAAGTGAAGGAGAGCATCTGAGGCATGGAATGAGGTCTGCCCAGAGTGGTCATGCAGCGATCAACCCCAGAGTGGTCCCCTGCGCCCACTCTGTCCCCTGCCCCTTGCCCAGTCAGCAGAATTGCACAGTCATGGCGTGGGCTCTGAGCATACGTTACGCATTGGGAAAAAAAATTCAAGGGCTGTTTTGGGGGAAAGGCTGCAGGTACTGACGATACATGGGAGAAATGGTGGACTCACGGGCCCATGAAGACAAGGTTGCCCTCCGCAGGGAAAGCTGAGCCTCAAGCTAGGGGTGGGGCCAGCAGGCAGGAGGTCAGGACTTATTCAAGTGCAGTTGTCCACTGCTGATGCTGGGTCCCTTGTCCCCACCACCACTAGCTTGCCTCTCAGGGGTTATCCGCTCCTCCCAGCTGCTGACATATGGTGCCTAATAGGTGCAGGGCAAACTAGTGAATGAAGGCTTGTCAGCCTTTACATAGCTTTATATTAAATCAGTTATACCTGCTGGTCCCGATGGATACAAATTCTAGAAAGGAAAGTTCTAAATGCAGACACAGCTGCTGGGTAAGCTCACAGCAGAGAAAGTGCAAAATTCAAGACTACCAGAGAAAGAGGGAGGAAACTCATTTGAGCCAGCCCCAGCCTCCCTGATAAAATTCAATTCCCTGTACCATCCTTGGGTGTCCTTAGGTCCTGACTCTTAAGTGTGAAGTGACGTCCTTCCTAGTTGTCTACGAGGCACCTCCTGAGAGCCATGCTAGGGGAACTTTTGTCATTTTCCAGGAAGTCAGAGGGATTCAGATGCCTCAATTTCTCCAGCATCTTATCAAGTCTTCTTGTTACACATTTGAGAGAAGTTGGGTTTCCCAGATCCACGTCTGGGTGGTGTTGATCAACAGAATGTATAATATTGTTTCTAAGGTGATTCTGATTACTTAAGGTCCTTGTTCCTTCGCTGGGTGCTCCTAATGAGGGGAGTAGAGGGGAAGGGAGGGGCAGGGAGGGGCAGGGAGGAAGGGAGGGAAGGCGGAAGGGAGGGAGGGAGGAAGGAAGGAAGGAGGGAGGGAGGGAGGGAGAGGTTGGCTTATGTAAGAGCAGAAAGCTGGTCCCCAATACCCTAATATCTTCTGGGATATTGTGGTCTTGAAAACTGCAACCAGTGGTGTGGGAGGAGCAGGGTGTGTCTGTGGGGAGTTCTACAAGGACCACTGCTGCCCGGAGTGGCATGCAAGACGTGGCCCACATGTGAAACCACCTTTTAAAAAGTACTTGAGTATGAGGTGAACTGTAAAATACTCCATGAGTATTTAAATATTTTAAAATAATTTTAATAAATTGGTATCAGGAATCACTCCTATTGACTCTATCCCGGGCAAATTTCAAAACTATCAGCATTCTTGAAAACTACCTTTAGACTCCAGCCAGTCGTCCTCTGTGTGACATATATGGTCACGTTTTCCTGTGTGTACACAAGAAGCTCCTGCTGGGTTTCCTCTATCTTTCTGTGTCCTTTTCACTTTTGAATCTTCATTCAGGGTTTGCACAGAATCAAGAACTTAGCAAAAGGTGACTGTGTGAACGAGTAAACTATTAAAAGAACCGTGAGTCTAGGATTCCATTTCCAACCCCTCTGTGCGACCTTGAGAAGGTCATTTTGCATTTCAGGCTCTCAGCTGCCTTAGCTGTACACCGACTGGAGCAGGGGGATTGCCATTTACAGCCCCTTACACTGGTCACTATTCCTGTGCCCTGCACGGCTCTCCTCTGCTACTGACATCAGCTCATTTTGTCTTTGCAGTGAGCCCATGAAGTTCCTAGGGATCCTACTGCCAGGCCTCCTCCTGCACAGCACTGGGCAAAGTACACACACGCATCCCTGGGGTCTTTCTAGGGGTCGCCCAACACCTCTGGATGAAACACATCCATCTCAACCAGGTCACTCTGAGCTACAGAGCCATGGGCTCTAGGTGAGCCGGTTGTACAACCCTTCCCTTTAAGATTTCTAATTTGATTTAAATGTTCTCTTTTTATCCAATAAAAACTGAGCAGTGGAAGAGACACAGGGAGAGGGAGGGCTCTTTGCCCTGTCGGAATGAAGGTGGGGCAGAAACCCAGACCCCTTCCCTCAGAACCCAGCACACAGTCAGCAGGATGAGTGCCACCACTTTTGCTTAGGAACCCTCCAGGATAACAGGGGTAGGAAATGTTCTAAAGTGATGTGGACTGAGATATCATTGCCTGCTGCCTCGAGAGAGCTGAACCCTTAACTCCATTCAGCACGCAGGAAGTCCAGGGAGTGATTTCCTTGCCTGGACCATTTGAGAGTTGAGCTATGAACAAGGGATACTTTTTGCCTAATTTGAGAAGTGTCTTCATTCTTGTGAATCTCAAAAATGTGTTGTTTCTTCTCAGCCCTGTCACTGTTTCCTTAACCATCTCCCCAAACACACCTGGGGCTGCTGAGAGAAACAAGGGAGAAGCAAGTCTTTCTCCAAACAGCTTTTGACTAAATTAGGAAGGAGATATTTGAACAGGGTGTTCACATGGAAGCCTGCTGTTGGAATACCGGAGGAATTTCACACTCAAGGTACTATATTTGCCAGGAAATTCTTAACCCAATTACATACAGTAGAGACTGCCATTCTCCTCAAACCACCTCCCATATTCGAGGGATAAATATATTCCTTCTTTTCTCCTCTTCACTGTGTCCCATGCTATTCTTTTTTTGGTACCGGGGAGTGAACTCAGGTCCTTGTGCTAGTGAGGCAGGCGGCGGTACCACTGAGCTAAATCTCCAGCCCTTTGCAAGCTATTCTTGAGTGAGCTGGGTAGGAGTCTAGACTCAGGTTCAGGCAGAACCCCGTGGGTCCTGGTGCACACACTAACTGTGACATCAAAGGCAAATTTCTTAGTATGTCAAACTTACAACCCCATTTCATTATTCTTCACAATTTAAAAAAATGGACGAGGAAAATAAAACGTATCAAGTTGTTCTGAAGATTAAATGAGATGTATAAAAAGCCTTTAAAGTAGTGTTAGTACACAGAAAACAGTCAATAAATTGTGATTTTTATTATTCATATCTCTACCACCACATATGCTGGGAATTAAATAAAAGGCCTTCACATTGGGCTACATCTCCAGGTGTTTAAATTTTTTTTTTTTTTTTAATTTTGAGACAGGGTCACAATAAATTGCCCAGTCTAGGCTTGAAGTTGCTATCCTCCTGTCTCAACCTTTCAGAGTTCTGGGATTACAGGCATGCCCTGCTGTGCCCGGGTTACTGCTCACATCTTCATCAATATCTGGCATCTCGCTCCTGCTGCAATGGCCCCAGTGACTTGGATGAAAAATTTCAAGGCTTCTTTCCCTTTTGGCTCAAAGGGAAATGGGAGCACATAGATTATAGACCTTCATATATAAAATAGATTTGGATCCTCAGATGGAATTGCACCTGTAACCGATGTGGAAGGTTGATGGTAACAGTGCTGAGGTGTAAAGGATTGGAGCCTCCAAATCGATTCAGGTGCAGACTGAATTCCTGATGCGATATTAATAAAAGGTGGTGCCTTTAAGAAGTGTGTAGGTCATGAGGGCTCCACTCACATGAATGGATCGGTGTCCTTGTAAAAGGACCTGAGGGAGCCTCTATGACCCTCTTCTCCATGTTCCTCCCTTTCTGCCTTCTGAGACCATAGTGTTCATCCTTTCTTCTGCCATGTGAGACTGCAAGAGATGCCAATTATGAGGTAGATAACGGTGCCTGGCCCTTTGATTTCCCAGCTTTGAGAGTGGTAAAAAACAATTTCCCTAGGTTTCCTAGAATGTACAATTTCAAATATTCTGTCCCACGGTGTGATTAAATAACAATGAGACTTGGCTACTTGTACAGGAATGTGGTCCCTTTGTGCTCAACACGGTTGTCTGTTACTTTTTTGTTGCTGGGACAAAATACCCAACACTCACAAATTAAAGGAGGAAAGGTTTATTTGGGCTCACAATTTGTAAAGATTTCAGTTCATAATCAGTTGGTTCCAAGGCAGGGCAGCATGGCAGAAGAGAAACAGTCCATGGCAGGGCAGGTAGGAAGCAGCAGCAGCAAGCCTCCCTTTCCCTTTTCAGTCCATCCAGGCTACATACTCATTGGTTGGTGCCCATACCCATACCCATGCCCAGGGTGGGACTTCCCATTATTCACATCCAGAACTAGGCTAAACCAAACAGTGGACTGATCCAGTTATCATACACCATTAATCCCAGCACCACACACCCATGAGCCTACCATCTCCAAAAAGCCCCACCTATTAGTGTATAAGGCTTTGGGGAGACAACTAGATAGAAGCCATAACAACCACCCTACCTTTGTGATTAGCTTTCTCCCAAGCAGGCAGTTCTGATGACTTGGGGAACTGATGTGGCTGCTGTGGAATCCTTGCCTTTCTCTAACTTGGTGAGAAGGGCAGGAAGGTTTGGTATCTCCTCATGATATAGCAGTTTCTATAGCATCTGTGGGTTCTGGTTCAGGGAGTTACCCCTTTCCATGCTCCCTCTCACCCCTTTGTGCTAGGAGGGGTAGGTCCATGCTCATTTGAGGTGTATGGAAGACGTGCTTCCAGAGGTCTGTCTCCTCTATTCTGGAATCACTAATTCCTTGTGAGCACTGGACTTGGAGCACTCTGCACTGACACTGAAAATGTCACAATACAGTCTTATTGGATCAGTCAGCAACCCCCTCTCAGTCAAAGGGAAATGGGAGCATATAGAATCTGTACCTCCATATGTAAAATAAGCAGGTAGCCAAAAAAGCCTTTTCCAGGACTTCATAGCCTTAATCATAAAGCAAGGAATTCCATGCTCATGAAGCAACCCACGAAAGAACAGAGGAGGGCTGAGATCCTAATCTACACCTAATTCCCAAGCTTTCTTAATACCAGATCCTTTTCTCTCCAAGTTCAAGAAAATACAGGAATTGCTACCCCTGAAAGTGCATGGCTTTGCATTCCTGTACTGTCATGATCAGCTGCTGGGCTAAGAAGACCTGGGCAGGTAAATGAGGTTGTCACTTCCGGCTTACACAACCAGACAGCTCTCAAATCACCCTTGGGCTGGTGCAGAGGGCTTATCTTGGCTGGCTACATGTGCAGCCAGGATGGAATAAACTGACAACCCAAGGCCACCAGGAAATTGCCAAGCTCAAATGCCAGGAAACCCAAGCTTCTTCACGCTCATGTCCTGAATTCTACCACAAAGATGCCTGGTTCTCACAACTCCCATTGTGGAAATGTGCTGGAGAATAGGCTTTGTCCCAGAACTGCCAACTGGTAGTGTTCCAAAAACAGCTGTGCTGTTCAAGGTTCACTCTTCTTCACTGCCCAACACTTCTGCTTTAATGCTCAGGACCTTTTCTGGGCTGTGCTAGGGGTCTCTGTACAGAGGAAGAATTGAGTGAATCAGCAACCGCTTAGCATAAATTAAATCTACACATCTCCCTGCTCAGGAACCTTTGCATTTTCAGAGACTCAAAGAGAGAGTTACCCAAAAGAGCTTGGACTCTCAGATGGCAAACCTTGGACAGCCACAACCTTGAGCAGAGGGGCCCCTTGGATTCAGGAGTCAAACCTTTCTGTTACCACCACGTCCTCTCAAGGGCAAGTCACCGAGCTGGCCACAGGCACTCCAGGACTCAGTTTCCTTGTCTGCACAACAGGACGGCAGTGCAGCATCCTCATGAAGAAACTGGGGGGCTTGCCTGTGGTCACTCTTGGGAAGGTGCCTCGGGAATGTCATGGTGTGGGAATGTGCGCTGTTTCCAGGTGTGAAATCTACAGAGGGCACAGAATGCCAGAGGGGGCAGGAAGAGGCAGGAAGGGGCAGGAAGGAACCCGAGGAGATGGAAAGAGCACACGGGGCAGGGACTCCCACATGAATTCCTTTATACTTCACGGGATGAATTGACAGGGAATAAAAAGGATTTGTACATCAAGAAATTGCTTTTCCTTTGCTCCCAAATCAGTAATTCAGAGCTTACCGAGCACATATGCTGACTGTGCTCTTATTTCATCAGAGGCGACCAGGCAGTGCTCACCATGCATAGCAAGAGACATTGCTGAGTTGAGTCCCAACAGCTGGCTCTACAGATGTCAGCAACAGCTGTGCCCTGTCATTCCAAGATATGTGAGTCCTATTCTTCCTCTTCCTCTTTGCTTTTAGAATCTTTGATGTCTATGTGCAAAATTATTTTATCGGTTTAAACTCATTCTGAAATCGTCCCCAGATGTATCCAGTACTTTTACAAAGATAGGTGCAGTTTGCTGAGAAGTCGGAAATAAAAACAAGCACTCACATCAAATTATTAGTGAGGGACATCTCAGCTGAAGTCATGATCCAGTTTGCTAAAGATCTGAATGGTGTGTCCGCTTTGTAATCATAAGGCCCCCACAGAAATATTTCAGCAGGAAATCTGTAGATAAATTGATGTTCAATATTTCTTAGAATAATTATTCTGTAGATAATGAAATCCAAATACTGAATGGACTGGATTAGCCGCTGGTTTGCACACATGTCCTTTTGGGCAAAATATGTCAGTGACCAGTTCCTGGGCAAAGTCCTGGCTATGTGTGTGTCCTGGGTCTCAGCCATGAGCATTTGTTAAATGAATGGACACTCACAGTCTGTTACTGTTTTGTCTGAACACCCAGGACCAGTGCACGCTATTGAATGAAAGAATGAGTAGGACAGGAATAAAATAGGGACATTTGGGTACACTCACACTCAGGGAAGTTATCACCAAGGTGGCCTGCTCATTTCAGAAAGGACTGCTTCTCACAGGCTAGGATCTTTTGTTCTTTCAACACAGAGAGATAAGCAAAGGGCCATGTGGGAAAACTGCCACTAGAAATAATCATTTTGAGCCCTTTGCACTTAAAAGGGGAGGGACCTGTTTCCATTTACATACAATCACCTTGTCTGGTTTTTTGTTTGTATTTGTAGAGTTATTTTGCTTACTTGTTTATGAGATATCATCTCTCTATGTTGCCCAGGCTGGGCTTGAGCTCCTAGGCTCAAGTGATTCTCCTGCTTCAGCCTCCCAAGCAGCTGGGACTTTTAAATATGATCCACTCTTACTTGCCACATGTGGATGAGAGCCACATTGTCTTTTCCTTGTGTGGGACCAGCATATGGGTCTGAACTCTGCACAGAGGCAATGACTTGTCACCTTACAGTAGATGGAAGGAAAGAATTTAAACCCAAACATATTCTATTCTTCTACTTGCTATAGCGTTTGTTAAACTGTGTTTGTTTTAGCAGTGGAACTTACAGAAACAAAATACTAAGCAGAGACCTCCAGTAGCAGAAAATGTTGGTGATTTGGCAAGAATACCTCAGTTTCCTTTCTACTGTGGTGCATAAGTGTGTATGTGACAGAGACAGGGGGACAGGGGAGACTATAGACCACCCTCAGACTGCTTTGGTCCACACTAAATTGTCATGATATTTATATCTTTCTAGGGCTGTTCATAGACACTGACTAGTAGATGGGGATATGATGAATGCATCCCCCTACTCCCACTGGGGTCACTCCAAGGCATAGATCACATTCTAGAAGTCCCTGCATGCCAGGCAGACTCCCCTCTGTGAGTCTTTACCTGATACTGCATCTGTGTTTGGCTTATCCACTTCTCTGAAGGAGAGGAGAGCTTCTCTAAGTTGGCAGAAACAGCATCATGGAGTGGGGCACAACTGGGATGCATAGAGGGAATCACTTGACAGGCCCTGCACCCAGCCCATGTTCAAATGCAAGTAAAAGAAGATAGTTTAAAATCATTTCCATGGTAAGTGAGATTAGAAGGCATGTGTTTTATGTGGTCATAAAACTATGGTGAATGTTTAAGTTTTTAAAAATTTATTACAGCCAAAGACATTCTCTTTCTGAAAGTCTTTAGTCCTGTTGTTATGGCTGCCACTATGTCCTCAATTGATTCAAAATATTTACCTGTCTCGGTCATTTTGACTTTTGGAAAGAGTCAGAAGTCACACAGTGCCAGATCTGGTGAATATGGTGAATGAGGACATACCCCAATGTTTTGGTATTTCAACTAGACAGAAATTTCTGTAAATGTTTGGAATTGATTCAGGACATGGAAATAGCCATGAAAAGACCCTCACAAAAAAAAAATCTTCCAGAACTGCTTCAGAATGTAGCAAGAATGATGAGATAAGTGTGTTTGAAGCAACAAGAATTATTTTACCGGGAATTAATGGTGATATGTCTTTTACTCTAGTAACTTTTTAAAAATCACTTAATTTAGTGATCACACTTCATATATGTCCTAAAGAGGACTCCTAGAAAACGTCTAGTGAAGGGTGAACAAGCAAGTATCCAGACAGTGGTCATCAGTTTTGCAACCCTGCAAGACTTCAGTCCGTCAGTTCCCTGTAGCTTGCACCATGAAACTCTTTGTCCCTGGAATCATGTTTCTTGAATGAGATCCACTCTCATAGATCAAGTCCTTCCAGCAACATCCTGCCTCCTAGAACCCTGCTCCCAGCATAACTCTGCCTTTTTAGTCTTTGGATTTTATACCCAGCACAACTATTCCTGCCACTCATGAGTCTATTTCTCAGCTCTGTTCCTCAAGATCTTGTGAAGAAATCTCTCTCTTGGTTTGGGTTCTGGGGACTCTCCCACCCTGGAATGGGTCCACCAGGATTACTAACCCCTTGAAGTGGACTCCTGCTAGCTTTGTGAAAGGGTACACCTTTCCCTGTTTTTCACAGCGCTTTCCTTCATTTGGCATACTATATATTTCATTTATTTGTCCTTTCTGTATCCTATTGAGGTATAATATCCAAGAGAACTGGATTTTGGGGGGATCTGATTTGTTCTTCACTATATCTTCAGCTTCTAGTGGTATAATATCCAAGAGAACTGGATTTTGGGGGGATCTGATTTGTTCTTCACTATATCTTCAGCTTCTAGCACATAGTAAATATCTAAAATATTTTTAGTTAAAAATAAATAAATAAATAAATAAATAAATAAATGTCCTTATCTTCCTTTTCTTCCCTCTTTTTAAATTTTTATTGGTACATATTTGCAGTACATGATGTTTACATTCATCCTGGGGAACAGGTACATGTATATAACACAACTTTTTTTTTTTTTCAAATCCCCCTTCCCTTTTCACTCACCTCCTTCTCTCCTCCTCTAAATCTCATTTCCTCATAGTCATTCTTGCTGCTATTCTTAGCTCATGTTTATGACATATATGGTCTTCTTCATTCATAGTGGGTGTTTGGTATCTGTACATCCTAATTCTTCTTACTTCCCCTTTCCCGTTTCCTCCACCCTAACCCTTGCTGTCCTCAACCCCTTCTGTTATGGCTTGTAGCTAGGTCCCCCCAAAGCATCATGCTGTCATAGGTGGGGCTTTTCGGTGCTGGCTAGGTCTGGGGCAGTGGTGGTGAATCTATGGCACGTGGGCTGCGACAGACACACACAGCCCTCCCTGTTGTAACTTGAGTCAAGTTGTCCCAGCATCTTCCCTCCACCTGAACCTCAGATTTAATTAGGTTTTATTACAGTGGTGGTAATTTGTGATAAAGAAGTGGGATTTTGGTTGTAGTCTGGGCACTCAGTCTCTAAAAGTTTTACCATCACTAGTCTAGAGTATGTGATACTGGGACTAAGGATGTTTGATATTAAATTAGTCCACTGATTAGAATGAGCATAGTTCTGGGTGTGGTTGAGTGGATTTACTGATGATAGAAGCCCCACCCTGGGTGTGGGTGGCACCAACCAAAAGGTATGTAGCCTGTTTGGGATAAAGTGGAAAGGCAGGTTCACTTCTTCTTCTACTGCTGCTGCTGCTCTCTGCCTTCTACCTGCCTTGCCACACCATGGACAGTTTCTTCTCTGCAAGTCACCTCTACCAAGCTGTATCAGATTAAGCCCACTGGACTGAAATATCTACAAACTATGAGCTGAAATAAACCTTTCGTCCTTTAACCTGGGGGTGTAGGGTATTTTGTCTCAGCAATGAAGAAAGTAACTAGGACACCTTCCCACTTGCAAGAGATCCATCCTCTTCTTTCCTTCCATCCACCCTTTATTTTGTTCTTTGTTTGTACTTTGCCTTACTCAAGTGAGAGCTAACTTATGATCTGTAAGACTGTGTACCCTCTGTATTCCACTCAACATTGTATGTTCCAGTTATATCTATTTTCCCACAAATGTCTCAAATTCATTCTTCTTTATAGCTGAGTAGTAGTCCATTATGCATTAGATACCACATTTTCTTTATCCATTCATCTATTGATGGGCACACACAGACTGTTCCAGGATTTAGCTGTTATGAACTGTGCCACTGTAAACTTGGTATACATTATCACTATAATATGATGTCTTTAGCACTTTTGTCCCTGTCTTCTTAAGGTCTCTTTTTACAGTATAATCTTTCTTGGGCTAGGGTTTTAATTTAATGATAATAAATTTTGTAGGTTTTGTTTCCTAACATTTCAGAAGAAAAAAGCAGAAGGCAGGAGGAGAGAAACCAGACACTCTTAGATAAAACATAGCTGTATCTTAGCTGTCTTTAATGTCAAGGAAGAGAAAATAAACTGTAAGTAAAACAACTTGAGTTTGTAACGGGGCTTCTTTAAAAAGTGTATAGTACAAGTGGTAAATATGTACAGTGGTATAATGGCATTAGCACTTTGATACAAGATTCTTTTACTTCTGCTATTTATAAGACTTTATCTGTACTCTGACTGTCCTTCCCGCTGGTGGCCACCCTGGCTTTCTTCTGCCTTTCACCTTGACCACACATGCTCCCACTGGGCACCTCAGCCCGGTTCCTGCTACCTGAATGCCTCCCCACACCTACCCAGTGAGGCATCTTCTTTCTTGTCATTTTTCATTAAGGTCTAACATATGTGCAGGAAAGTTAAGGACTCTTATGCAATCCAACATCTTAGAAGGATGTTAGCAAAGGTGACAAGTTTGTCCCGAGTTTTAAAAGTTAGTCCCTGCAGCAGGAGGAAAGAGAAATTATGTGAGAAAGCAAAGATAAATATAGGCTAGTTTTGCGGTACTTTTTCACAATGGAATGAGAAATCATTTAGACTTGAACAAAAGTTCTTGCTGTGGGAAAGGAGAGAGGGAGGAGAGGCAAGAAAGAGATCTATTTGGCTTGTCTGGCTGCCCGGAGGGCTGTATGAAGCCCTTACCTTATGTAATCATCTTAGGATTTACTCTGATTTAGAAATAGGAAACTCTTCAACTATATTTTCATCAATTAAACCTGCAATTGTGTTTTCTTAGGAAGTCTAAGGTCTCAGCCATGCTGCCTTCCCAATTCGCTTTCCCATTTAAAACCCTAATGATTTTGATGCACTGTTACTAATAATACTTCTTCATCTTTGATCTCAGTCCTCCTCTTGCTTTTCCCCAGCTAGTATATAAATAAAAGATTGAGCTGCTGATTAATGACCCTATATGTGGCACTCTGGGATGTCTAAAGGAATTTTCCAAACTCCCAGACAGCTCTATAATGTCATATTTAAATGAGAGGCTGAATCTTTAAAAGGTTGTCCTCTTTTGTGAAGATTGCATTGCAAGGATGGTAATAAGACCTAATTTCCTTTTAAGAGAAAATATAGAAATATTGTCTATTAATGCCAAGAAGACAGCACGAGACACACCACTTTTAATAGGCATAAATGTGAGCTTTGACTTCAGTGCTACACAGCAGGCCCTACACTGAAAAGTGTGTCTTTGTGGGAAAGTCTAGGAAGGGATAGGGATATTTGTTTCTGCTTTAATTTTAATGTTTTTTTAATCCCTATAACTCATTTTTCCCCCTTTGGATTTTTCTGGACATGATACTGACATTGCCTCTTAGGCACCAATAGTTGGCACTTTTCTCTTTGTATAGAAAAGTAAACTACCTTTCTGAGGAATAAAACCATGGGCAAAATGAGCTGACTGACTGAGATCTCCTATAGACACACAAGAGCAGAATTAGTTTTCATGAACAGCTCTCAAACACCTTTGTTTTGATCAATAACCAAAGCACTACAATAATAGAAGCAACTGTATTGGCAGGAGGTATAAGAGAGCTAATAGGATTAAGCATGTTCTAAGTGCTAAGTACTTAATATACTGCATCTCATTTAGTATTCTCAACTCTACCAGGCAGGCACATATGCTGCTGTTATCCAAGGTCACCCTACTGGGGAGAGGCAGAGTAAGGATCCAACCCAATGTTGTCTGACACCAACTGATGTGGTTTGGCCACTGTATTATACTTCAAGGATCTGAGGTCCTGTGTGTTTCGATATTTAAACTCAGCCCAAGATGGCTTTCTGCCCACCATGAACTGTTTCTCCTCTGTGATGCCACTCAGCTATGACACCCTGTCTTGGAGCCAGCCAGCTATGAGCTGAAACCTATACAAACTATGAGCTACAATAAACCTTTCCTCCTTTGACTTTGGGTGTTGAGTATTTTGTCTCAGCAATGAGAAAAGTAATTAAGATGCATCATATCTAACATTGATTATTTCTTGTTTCTGTGTAATTTTTAAAGTCTTCTATTTTATACAATATTTTAAAATATTCTCTCTGGAACAGAGTACTAGAATGTGTTTTGCCTATCTCGTTGTGACTTTGTACCAGTTAACCAATGCCTCCCCACTTCTGCCTTTATAACCACTATTCTGCTGTCAACTTTATGAGTTCAGCTTTTTTAGATCCCACATATGAGTGGAACCATATGGTGATAGTCTTTCTGTGCCTGGCTTACTTCACTTAACATTATGACCTGATCTCACTTTTTATATTCATCCAACACATCCATTGATCATTTATAATATGCCAGGAACTCTTCTGGATGCCTCAGATGAAAAGACACCTTGATGTTAATGGGATTGTCCTTGGCTGTTAAGGTGATAGGAGATCCTTATTAGCTTTTGATACTTTAAAAACATTTCAAATTTGTACACAACCCATTTTATAGCATAATAACAATCAAGAACGTTATTTGAGAGCAGCCATCGGGAATTTGGTATTAAGAATAGCTGATACTGACAGAGCACCTCTTTCCCATGTTGTAAGGGGCAAAGCCATGGTGTCTTTCTAATAATGCTTTGAGGTCAATATGGTTATCCCATTTCACTGAGAGCTTTGGTAGCTTACCTCAGCCAGTTGTTCTTAGAGGGGAGGGATGTGCCCACATAGGACACTTAGTAATGTTGGCAGGCAGTTTGGCTTATCACACCAGCAGGGAGGTCAGGGTAGCAGCCAGGGACACTGCTAAACTCTCTAAGATACACGAGACAGCCCTGTAGTACAAAGTTAGCAGCTCCAAATGTCAGTAGTGGCAAGGTGGAGGTCCCTTGGCCTAAAGTCACAGAGCTGGTACATGGTGGTGTCCATCTTTGACAGGCAGGTCACACTCTGACACCCAACCAGTCTCACACACTGCCGTCCTAATATCTTATCCTTAAATGTTAGAATGTGTTATTGAGAGTAATTATTTTATTTTTTATTCTTGGTACCGGGGATTGAACTCAGGCCCTTGTGCTTTTGAGGCAGACGGCAGCACCACCCAGCTAAATCCCTGGCCCAAGAGTAATTATTGGTAATGATATTAATTTGCTACCATATATGGTGCTTTGTGATTTATCAAAAAATTTAAGACCAATTATGAAAAGCATAATTATTGTCTAAAAGCCCCAAAAAGTACATCTATCAAATTAGCTAAAATGATTATCTATGTGGTGAAAAGGCATTCTTATGTGGCTTAAGGAAAAACTGGTATTTCTTTTAGTCAGCAATTTGGCACTTTACATTGCAATATTAAAAGTATTAATTTGATGAAGAAATTTCACTTCAGGGAATTTATTTTACAAAAGATAGCAAAATCTAGGTGTGCACGAATATGCTTGTGTGTGTGTGTGTGTGTGGTGTGCACATGTGTGTGTCTAGAAAAAAAGAGAGTTGCCCAAAGGCTTAACAACAGATGAGCTTAATAAACTGGAGAGAATCCACATGAACATGTGGAAACCATGTAAAGTATAGTATTTGGCGAACATAAAAACAGGGTTTAAGTCACGAGTATATGATGGCAAGTGTGTTGAAGAAGCAGAAAAGGAAGTACACCACTAGGCTGCTGGATTAGGGTGGGGAGGTGAAGAGTGTCCTATGTTGTTTTTTTTTTTTTCTTCCTTTTCTTTTTTTCCTGTTTTTTCAAAACAGTTTGGAACGTAGCTATGCATTTTTGTGTGTGTGTGTGTGGAATAAAACAATCAAAATATTTTCAGATGCACCTAAATCCTAGGAAATAATATCTTTTTGGAAGGCTCTTTTAAAAACCTGAAATGTGTGTAAACAAGCTTATGACCTAGATCTGAGGACTTTAAAGGTAAAAACAAATCTGAGAACAGAGGCTGCAATCCTCCCATCGCATGCCCTGTGTCGATATTAGATGAGAAAATCTCGCCGGCAATCTTCACGTCTCCTTCCCCCTCCATAATGACTTGATGCATAAAAATTAATCTTTTTCCTCTGCCTTGATCCCTGAGCTCCTTAGCAAAAATTCCGTCTTGTTCTATAGCACATGATGAAGCATTTTCCCTGTTATAATGTGACAATGGCTCTACTGAGCACAACTATTTGAGTCTGAATGTGCCACAGCCAAAGAAGAAATCTTAAGAGGCAATTCCACCTAGAACTATTTAGCAAATGCATAAAGAAGATGCATTAATACTGTCTAAAAATTGTGCCCCTAACAAAAGAATCCAAAACAGAGCTGAGGATTGCAGAAGCGGAAAGGTAGGGAGAAGAAAAAGCAAAGTGCTGGTTGTGTAGACCACTTTCACCCAAAAAAACATTTTTAAAAAAATGCACATTTGAAACTTTCAGTAAGAAAGACTATTTGTCAAGGCTAATGGAAAAAAAAATTCTTTAATTAGTTTACTCAAATATTAAATCTGACATCTAGAATCTCAATATTAGCAAAAATGTGATAATTATCGCTGGAAGGTTTTTTATTGAATGTAAATTCATGTATAACACTTTTAGCATATCTCACTCCTATTGTTATCTCTCATACAGCGTTCACACTTAGCAGGAAGCCTTGGGCTCCATTCTGAAATCTGATCTCAACTTCACAGTTTCCATGGTTCCTTTTCAAAGTAGGTATGACAAAGGACAGGAGAAGTCACAACCTTGAGAGAACCCTCCAGAATGTCCAGGGTGCTGCAGAAGGGCTGTCAGTATTCAGTGCAGCCCCACATCACCCTGCTTCTTCACAGGGAGTCTGTGTGCTCTACTTCTGTATTTTGACCCATTCAGCTGGTACCTTGGGGAGCGAGCTAACTGACTCAGTCCAGTTACTCGCTTGATGGGTGACACCAAAGCACAGAGCAGGCATCAGGTGATAGGTGGGTGAGGTCTGCACAGATGCACCGGTGTTCACATTACTTGCATAGCATCCTTAATTTACGAAGGATACAAGGAGAGGTGCAGTGATGTGCTCAGCACCACAGAATTAGTGGTAACACAGTCAGCCTCTGAAGCTGTGCTCTGTCTCCCCAGGGCTGGCACATGCCCGAGGATGGACTGGTGCATGTGCTCCTTTCCCAAATGTCAGTATATCACTATGTATTCTTATAGTAAATACTGAGAAATGAAGGTTGTTTTTATTCATCACTGGATGATCTTCTGGAGTGTAACCTCAGATGCCTGCAAAGACCAAGATTTTCTCACAACATCTAGAAGAGGTGAGGACCAGGGCAGCCTGGAGAGTGGATGTCCCTTCTAACAGGACAGGGCAATAGGACCAGAGCTCCTGTCATTGTGAGAAATTTCAGGGCCAGCATGTAGAGCTTCTGATTTTTCAAAAGATGGCAGAAATAAGGATTTTTATATGAACTTCTCCAATCTGTTTTAGGGCTGGCGACTATTTAAAAGAACTTTTCCCTATTGCATGAGCCAAGTAAAACATGTCGGTGGGCTTGATTTTGTCTGGGCCCTCTGCTCTGCAACTTCTGGTCTACGTGGTCCAGCTGCACTGGCGCTGAGTTATCTTTAGGAGAACCACCGCCAGCCTTGTTGGGAGGAACAGACATAGCTGACTCTCTCCTACCACAGTCAGAGGAGGGTGCCCTGTCTGTGGCACGCTAGTCATTTTTAACAGTATTATTTAGTGGAAGACTATTGTTATGGCTTGTATCTAGATGTCCCCCCGAAAGCCTCATGTGCTTATAGGTGGGGCTTTGGGGGAGTATCTCATGGGTGTGAGATATTGGAGTAAGGGTACGTAATAACCAGATTGCATCACTGATCGGATTAGTATAGCTCTGGGTGAGACTGAATGGCACCAGCCAATGAACTCCTAGCCTAAATAAAGTAAAAAGGGAAACAAGCTCACTGCTCCCTGCCTTCCCTGCCATGGACTGTTTCTCCTCTGCCATGCCCCTGTGCCATGCTGCTCTGGAATGGAGCCAGCCACTACAAAATGAGACCTTTACAAACTGTGAGTTAAAACAAACCTTTCCTCCTTTAACTTGTGGTTGTCTGGCATTTCGCCTCAGAAAGGAGAAAGTAACTAAAACAACAATTACAACCACAAATTCTGTATTTAAACTATCGATGAATTTCAAAACCAGTGGTCAAAGAAGTAGGCAAGAGATAGAATGAGGAATTTATAGTTTATTAAAATAGAAAAAGTAGCAAAAAATGAACCTGTGAATATTTAGCAAATGTTTTCCAGGAAACTATATGCTACAAATACCTAGAAGAGACACATCCTAAGATTTTCTGGTAGAAGTGCCCCCCTCAAAGGGACATATTTTCTGCTATCATTTTTTCTCCAACCTCTTTCCTCTACACTTCTTTGTTACTACCTTGTTGCTAATCCTTCTGACCCAGTCATAGACGAACATCAGCTACCTTCCATTACTGAGACCCTTGCTTAAAGAAAGAAATTGAAAGTGACATATAATCTAGTGCCCCTAGTGCCAGGCACCCCACTACTACCATCCAACCATTATACTGTCCAGCAAGATAAGTGCTCTCATGTGAAAACTTGCTTTAGATAGAAGTGCTGGAACACACTATTGTTTTCTTGCTTACAAATATGCATAAAAATCTCATGATGCTCTGTTGAGAAGTGGAGAGGATCAACTGTAATAAGAGATAGGAGAGAACATTTAAGAAATCCTATACTTTTAGTTTGTTGCTGGTATTAAAAGGAGGTATTTTTAAAATTTTTCTCCAATTGAGTACTTACAACAAATTCATTCAGGGCTGGGGATTTAGCTCAGTGGTTCCAGTGCCTGCCTTGCAAGCACAAGGGTCTGAGTTTGATCCCCAGTACAAAAAAAAAAAAAAAAGCGAAATATGGAAGAAAAACCTGACCCTTATCTTTCACCATGCACTAAACTAAAATCCAAGTGGATTAAAGATATAAATATTAAAAAAGAGAAGTTACTAAATCTGCCAGAAGATAAGTTAGGCAGAACTCTTGAAGACATTGGCATAGGAAAAGATTTTTTGAACAAATCCTCAGTAGCACGGGAACTAGCAGAAAGAATCAACAACTGGGACCTCATCTTATTAAAAAGCTTCTGCACTGCAAAAGAAACCATCAACAAACTATGAGACAACCTACAATGTGGGAAAAAATTTTTACCAGCTGCTCGTCAGACAAAGGACTATTATCTAGAATATTTAAAAAACTCAAAACAATCAGCCCCCCAAATATAAAGACTTGATTCAAAATGGACATCTGAAATGAACAGACATTTCTCAGGCAAAGAAGTAAAAGCAGCAAGTAAATATATGAAAAATGTTCCACATCACTGGTCGTTCGAGAGATGCAGATGAAAACAACACTGAGATTTCACCTCACCCCTCAAAGAATGGCTGCTATCAAGAAATCACACAATAACAAATGTTGGCAGGGTTGTGGGGAGAAAGGAACCCTTTGCCATTGTTGGTTCGAGTGCAGACTGGTGTAAACACTATGGAAATCAATATGGAGATACCTCAAAGAGCTGGGACTAGAGGTTCCATTTGACCCAGCCATCCCTCTGCTGGGTATCTTTCCAAAAGAATTAAAAGAATCATATCACAGTGATATATGTGCACCTATGTTTATAGTGACACAGTTTGTAATAGCTTAAACTTGGAAACAGCCCATCTGCCCATCAGTTGGAGACTGGATAAAGAAGATGTGGTTTTTCTGTAAAATGGAATACTACTCAGCCACAAAGAATGATAAATTAGATTCATTCATAGGAAAATAGGTACATAATGAGGATATACTCCTAAGTGAAATAAATAAGTCACACATGTGTAAATGCTGAATAGTTTCTCTGGTGTGAAAAATTATAATAGTACATAAGATCTTAACGATATAATTGACAATGTGAAATAGGAAGAAAAGGGCTAAAGGAGTAGGGAAAGTGGGAAGGGTAGGGGAAATGCAATAAGGGAAAAGAAAATGAAAAAAAGGAAATAAAGTGTTTGTAAATAGGGAGGGGAGGAGGGGGTGAAGGGTGGGCAGGGACAAGGGGAAAAAATGAGAACCAAGACCTGTCATGTAAAGGTACAAGATCCCAATGATGAATGTAACTGTACTGTATGCCTAGAATGTACCAATAAATTCAATGAGAGAGAGAAAAAAAACCAAATTCATTCAAGGAGAAAAATATTCTCAATAAAATAGCTCAAATGTGTAAGTTTCTGAGTCTAAAACCTTCTTAGCTGCCATTTGTCCTAGGGAAGTTGAGTCTTAGTGCTGGTTCACAGTAGAGGTGAAGAACCTCAGGGTCTGGGAAATTCATTATCAAGTCCAAGCCTTGAATTTAGGTCTTTGATTCAGAAACTATTTTTTATGCTGCTGTAGCATAGTTTGAGAACCACCACCACCATCTTGGAACTCAGAGAGAGAGAGGCCTTACGTTCAGTTCCCTCCTCTGCAGCCTATTATTTCTGTGACATTGGGTAAGGCCATGCTATTTACACTGCCACCAAGCCTGTGTTCCAGAAAAAATCGTTATGAAATCTCAACCTGCACCCTGCTTTTATTAGCTGGATAAATCTTTGGGGAATGGCTTAACATATTTGAACTTAATTTTTCTTACCTCTAAGAGTAGGGGTGCAGATTTAGAAAATCACAACAGGTAATGTACTGTATGTATTCTTTAAGTCAGGAAGCTCAGTAATATATATATTATACACCTCACATCACTTATTAATAATTTATAATATTATTGAGAATAATAATGCTAATTATTAACAATTGACAACTATGCCATCTTCATAGGATGATTAAGTGATAGAAAATAGGGAACTGCTCTTTGTCAATGAAAAAGATCTATTCATGTTAATTATAGCACATGTCATAACATTTTACAAACGCCCAGAAATGTCCAGGGGTTGTAAAATTCTTACCGTGGCAGTGCAATGTTGGTATCCGGTACCAAATTGTCTTTTACTTCAAAATTGCTTTAAAGCCTGGGCTTCAAATCTCTATTTGGGATTAATGATCTCAGTGTCACACCAGGGCATAAAGGATGGGTCACATGTCTCTTTCTAGGCCCGTGTTTAGCTCAGGCCAAGTATAGAATGAACCTATGATCCCTGAAACATGGGGAGGGTAGGAGGAGCAGACAAGGCTGTAACCAAAAGGAGGCCTGCAGGCAAACCTGGGTGGCTTTGAGAATGGACAGAGAAAGAGGAAACTGTTCATTCTCAGTAAAAGTAATAATATGCATTAGCTGTTTCCTAACTGTGGTACAGGCATGGTTTTAATTTATCCTGTCAGCTATTCTTGTGTACCTGAAACACTGGCATACCGGAACAATCACCTCAGAAGTACCACCTTCCAGTTTAAGGAGGTGAGAGAATAAATCTAATCAAACGTTCACTAATTTGGACATCCCTATATGAGAATGCGGCCAATTGGACTCAGGCCTGGGCTGAGGCTCCCCCTGGCTTTGTGCTCTTCATTGATAATGCAAATGATGGCTGCAGACAGCATCTCTGGGGGCCGTTTAAAGTGCTTAAGGGAGCACACTGTGCACTTCAGAAGCAGTCCTTTTATATGCAATTAGTCTGTTCATGATACATCATTCTTATCTATTCATTAAAGTAAGTCCCTGGCTTAGCTGGAGACATTTTATGGATTTGTAGAATCCCAGGAGCTCAGAATTGGCAGGAGCCTAAAGGTCATCAAGTTCATGATTGCCCTGTGGTCGCTGCTCTCTCCAACCTCCATGCCTGGACGGCTCTTATTTCTGGCCCTGTCTGGAGAGAGGATGTGCTCAACTTTCTTAAGCAGCTGAAGATGATGAATTCAGAGTCAAGAGAACCAGGATCAAATCCAGCTCCATCCATTATGCAAGCCTCAGTTTCCCCAGGAGGATGGTGTGTGCTGTACCAGGGATCTCGAGCGGCTCGTGAGATGGACAGTAAGCAGTGACCAGGAGCTGTCAGAGATGGGAGCAATGGTGACTATGCATAGACAGGGCCTTTGCCTTGGGTGATGGAAATGTCCTATGACTGGATTATCATGTCGCCCATACAGTTCTGCAAATTTACCAAAAGTCATTGAATTGTACAGACAAGATTTTTGATATATGTTATACTTCAACGAAGCCGTTAAAGAAGATAAAAAAACTACATAGCAATTCTTTTTCTAAGTTACAAAAGTACCCAATGTTTTAAGCCCGGTGTATACATGAGATAAAAACTAATTTTGGGTGTTGCAGAAGAAAGTATATGTGGTTAAGAAGCAAAAAGAATCTTAGGAAATCATCTGCTTTGGACTCTCGAGAAAATTAAAGGGCCAAGTGTGGTGGCATACCTCTGTCATCTCAGCACTCTGAGAGGCTGAGGCAGGGGGACTAATAAAAAATAGAGTACAGATTCACAGTCCCTTAAAAGAAATCCGTGACACCAATCTGCTTAAGAATTCAGAAATTTTTAAATTTATAAAGGTAACACAGGGCATTTTCCATAAATTACATAATGCTGTCTGCAGCAGTGTCTCGTAATTAAACATATTAATATTCCTTTAATGAAATGTATGAATATTAATACTTAGCATAAGTGGAAGACTATAAATAGACTCATATCAACCCAGATCTGGTTTTGCCACCTGGTGTGTTGTTAGAAGCTTCTAAAAAACTTTGGCTTGCCGGACTTTTGGGTTTGGGGCTTAGCAATGTGGAGCTGTGGTCAACATTGTTGTGGCATTCGTCTCTTATATTTGATGAAGCAGGTGCTGTAGCTACTTCTGCTTTCCCTTTCTTTCCCTTGAGGTGGCCCTGGGGTAGGCAGCAGTCTTCCCGTGGGAGACTCTGAAGTCAAAGACCAAGGTCTAGAGCACATCGGAATCGCTGGTTCTGCCATGCCTCAGCTTAGTCGGAGTGAGGCGCCGAAAGAGAACAGGGTAAAACTGGAGGCTTTCACTGGACAGTTCTGCCAGGATCAAGTGAAAAGTCCTGGATTGTTGTTAAAAGGGCAATGGAGAGAAAGTGTACCCTTAAATGATAGCACAAAAGCACAGGGTGCAGAAAAGTGAAGATTTCAAGTCTGATTCACTGCCGAGTTCCGTATCATTTAGTTGTTTTGTTTTTTCAAACTTATTTGCTGAAGCTTGTGGCATCCCATACATGACTTGCCTCAGGCTCTTCTTTGTCTCTGATGCGCCGTCTTTCTGCCTTGCAGGTGCCTGGGGACGGGACCAGGATGGGCCACAGGGATCATGTTGATGTTGCATCTGTGCCTCAGGGAAATCATTTCTGTTCAGGTGCTGGCAAGACTCTAGAGGGGGCCGCTGAGGCTTCACCAGCCGATCTGCACTTTGGAGAAATGCAAACCACTCCAAGTGCAGGTCACAGATTGTCATTATCCAGAGAGTCAGCTTTTTCCTTTGGGCTTTGCTTACCTTATCGCCATGCCTTCTACACACATGCACACACGCACACACGCACACAGGCTCAGATTCAGCCAGACCTTTAAGATTAACAGCTTATCCATCTGAGGGTTTAATACCCTCAACATTAATGGGGCTCCTGCTATGTTCTAGGCATTTTATGCACATAATGTTCTTTATATTACCTTATATCTATAGAATTACATAACTTGATTCCCCTTTCTTTCTGGATGAGGAACTGAAAGACATAGTGTGACTTCCACATGGCACAGAGTGAGTAGGATTTAGGATGGGACTCACGTCCAAAGAAATCCCAAAGTCTGTGCTCTTTCCACCAAGTCGAGGTTCCCACTGCCTGCCAAGGGGCTGAAAGAAACTCCTGCAAAAAAAGTGAGTGGAAACCACTGTCCTGGAACATTCCTCCCACTTGGCCCTGGGCAGGCCCTCAGGGCCTCAGAGCTTGCGCCTAAAGGCGGGCTTCTGCTCAGGCAACCTCTCTCATGCATGACGATGACGGACTCGGGGTCTCATCAGAGCATGCACCTCCCCTTCCTGCAGGGTGAAAACATCAGGCAGCAGGGCAACGGCACTTGGCAACAAACACATGTAGTTACCATGCGCTGTGGAGCACGCAGTGGCTGCAGAAGCCAGGAGGAGTGGCCTCTGTGAGTCTGGAGCTTGTGCCTGGTTCAGTTTCTGGCCGCTGTTTGAGCTCTTGGGAAGACTGTGCCAAGTCTGCACCGGATGGAGCGTGCACACGTCCTGCCCTCCCTACCTGCTCACAGAGCACCTGAGGCACTAGTGCCTGTCTCTACGGCCTCTTTTGGGGGAAGCTTTTCTGTTCTTTCTTTCCTTCTTTTTTTTTTTTCCTTCTTTTACTTCCTCCTTCCACACAGCATCCCACTAATGTAGAAATTCCAGAGAAGTTAAGATCTACAGGTCTGGTTTCAGATCTAGTTTTCCAACTTTTTTTTTTTTGTGGTACTGGGGATTGAACTCATGACGTTGCACTTGCAAGGCAGGTGAGCTAACTCCCCAGCCCTCAGATCTTAGATTTGAGATGTCCCAGTGGGGTGACCTTCCTGACCCTGATATAATTGTTTATCTCTGGTTAGTAGAATTGTTATTTCCTTTTCCCTAATGGTAGTTTTTTTCAATTTTCTGTAATAAAGATGAATTACCATTGCAATAAAGAATTTTTTAAAAAATGGATGCACATCGAGGCGACACTCTTAAGTGATATAAATAGGACGCACATGTGTAAATACCAAATAGGTTCTCTAGTGTGAGAAACTGAAAATGTAAATAAGGACTAAAAGGTGTAATAGATAATGTGAAATAGGAAGAGAAGGGAGGAAGAGGAAGGGGATATGGGAGGGGGCAGGGGAAAGGAAAAAGGGCATGGAATTAATGTGAAAAAATGGAAAAAATAATGGAAACAAAGTCTTTGCAGATAGGGAGGGAAGGAGGGGTTGAAGGGAGGGCAGCGGAATGGGGGAAAAATAAGAACCAAGATTGATTATATAAAGGTACAAATTTCCAACAGTGAATATCATTATATTGTATACCTTAAATATGCCAATAAAATTAATTAAAAATAAATAAATTCAAGCAACTCTGAGTGCAACCCACTCACTGACTTCTCGGGCTAGGAGCATAGAGCTCGCCCAACTGTCCTCTTGCAGTTTTTCCATTCTCTAGCAGCTGCATGATTGTATTTCTTATAAACAAGAAGCATCTTTAGCCATGGAGGCTAAGAGACCTCAACCCCTATCTAGAGTCCTGTGAGAAGTCAATCACTGTCTTAGAGTGACCACTGCAGACAGATTCCAGCCAGGTGATGCCAGTGACCACTCGCCAGGGTGGTACGGAAGCCTGCTAGAAGCACTCTGTCATAATGTGCATGTGGATATATTTCCCTAAGGGCGGAGGTGCCTAGCAATCATTCTTTGTAGTGTACATATTTGTGCATGTGTATGTGTTTATACTTAGCAAATTATGATTTCACAGTGGCTATTAATACCGATGTAATCCGTACAAAGCAATGAAAGTCGAGTTCAGGAGAAGGCCAACAGGCTGAGAGTGAAATATCTGTTCTATTGTCCTTTGCAACTTGTCCAGGATCATTTAGCTGCAGTGTCTCCATTCACTCACCCACGTGGCAGCCTCAGCTTGGCTTGGTGGTGCCAGCAAAGACCTTTAAATCAGACAGAGCGGAGTCCTAATCCTAGCTGTGCCCCTTGGGGGGTTGTGTAACTTGAGGAAAACTCCTTAACTTTGTGAGTCTTGGTTTTTCTTTCTGCCCGTGGGGCAGTGATGTCTATGTCATGGGTGTTATGCCTGGCACATTGGAACTCCTTTGAAAATGACAGAGGCAATCTTGGGAATTGTAGCTTTCCCTCTGATGGAGAAAAGAGCTGGACTCCTTTTCATTTCCCCACTGAAGTTCTACAGAGTAAAAGAAGACATCATTGCTGGAGGATGAGGGACAAGGTCCGGGACTCCACCTGCCATGCACCTGCCATGAGAGGATCTCACGCATTCAGCAGTTTTTTTTTGTTTGTTGGTTTGGTTTTTTTTTTGGTACCAGGGATTGAACTCAGGTCCTTTCGCTTGCAAGGCAGGCCACCGAACCGCTGAGCTAAATCCCCGGCTCGCATTCAGCAGCTTTAAGCCACAACCTGATCCAAAGCTGTGTTTTTTCTCGACACTGAAGCTGCCTCCCAGGAAGGCAACTTTGAAATGTCGACAGCATTAGAAAAGCTCTTCCTAAAATATATTCAGCAATAATCACTCATGATTCTGACAAGCCAAACATACTGACCCATATGAAAACATCCACTGGTTTCAACCCCATTATCTGCTTCGGTAAGGAAGCATCTCTCCATCTGTTTCGGAGTTTGCTCCCTGCCCTTCCCAGGCTCTGCTGTACCTGTGGGGACAAGCACTCCTTATCGCCTGCCAGCTGCAGTGCAATCAGTGTTGTGGGATCATCTCCCTCTTTGAGAAATAAGCAAATTTGGAGAGATAAAGAGGTACAGTGGAGATAAGCTCTCAAGGTGTTTAATCGACTATGGATTGGGGAGCGAGTAAAACAGCCTAATAGAGATTGCATGCTAAGTAAAAATCAACAAGGATCAGAGAAAAGGACTGCTAGAAGAAGCAAGGTGCAAGGTCACTGCGTGAGTTTCCTTTCCAGAGACCCCGAGAGGTCTTTTCCATACAACCCTGGGATCAAGGAGGCCCAGGGAGCTGGGAAACTGACCTCTAGATAAGAGAGGTCAACAGTACACACACACACACACACACACTCTCTCTGTATGTGCACACATGGGACACACCCACACACAGCAAGGACAACACTGTGCACCTATACAGACTGGCTCAACGAAATAAGCCCTATTTAACCCCTATTGGCTTAAACAGGTCTTTATTTTTAAACTAAGCACTTCGAGATAACCTGCAGATCCACTCGCTGAATGTGTTAAAAAGGCTGGAGAAATCGACAGCAGAGAGTAGGCATATCCTTCTTCTCATTTCCTGCCTATTCCTGCAGCAACTGCTTTGAAAGCCTGGTGGAAAAGCACACCTTTCTTTCCTCCCCCATTCTGCAGACCTCAGCCGGCCAAGGAGCAAATACGAAAACTTTAACAGCATCTCAAGGGTGTTTCCCTTCGCTTCTTACCAACTGCTGACAATCAATGTAAAAGTAATCCTAGTTTTTATTTGAAGCTATCTTGGCTTTAAAAGAACCTTCCAAAAAATGATTGATGCGATGAATTAAACCCATAGGTAACCCCTGAAATCTGCTTTGAATAGCAACAAATTCCTAACAATATCTTCAACGCCTGCAGCAACGAAATCTAATCTCTGAACTCCTAAAGGTCAAGATTTGCTGTCTGGTAGCACGGCTCAAGAGTAAATGCTCCCTAATGCTGAGCTAGGCGATTGCTCTGCACTCCAGACAATGTCAATTTTGTCCAAGTAGCTGCAGATGTGTCTAGCATTAAGTCAGAATGGTGTCAAGGGCCCTTCTTGAACACTGGCTGCTTCTCAGAGAAACTGGTCCTAAAGCCCTAGTCTATTACAGCCCATGCCCAAAAGACAGACATTTAAGGCTTACAGGAGGATGGAGAATAAAGCTGCATTAGATTTTTTAATGTTTCTGGGTCAGGAAACCCAGGGGAAGAAAGTCCCTGGTGATCCGAATGTCCTCCCCTCGGCCCTCCCCACCCCAGCCCTCTGGATTTCCTGATTAAGGTGCTGCCATGATCTATGAAGTCCTACCCTTGAGCTGCTTTTCTGATAAACCATTCATCATTGCTCTGGCGTATTCTGGCTTTGGAAAAGCTATAACAGACTAATGAACCCATTAAATTAAGAAATGTATATGTTACAGGAAGTAATGTGCCCAAGGAAGGCGCGGGTGGGGGTGGGGAGCAGCACAAGTACTCAGCGTAATGAAGTCTGCAAGGGTGTCGGCCCCTCCGGCCCCACCCTGTGAGGAAGACTTCCCCCAAACACAGTGGAATGCTTCGGAGGCTTAAACCTAATGTGTTACCAACAAGGAAACATAACTGATTTGCACGCATACTTAAATTAGAGTCTGGATGAAGGCTTTGGGGGTTTTAAAATGGGTAAGACCCCGATGAGGGAATCTTGCTTATAAAATCAGGAGAACTGAGTGTAAAGCAAGTAACAATTTCGCTGAGAAAACCCATTCCTCAACCCCGATCTGCCACGATTAATACCTCTTCTAATGGATTTGATTCCTCGTCTCCCTTCACCCTCCCGTGTTGTCTTAAGGTAAGCGGATTTGTACCTGAGGCAGCTTGGCATGAATTTTCACACTGCCAGCCAGGAGAGGGGATGGTTCTTCAGGCAGGGCCACCTGAACGTTGTCCCTGAAAGTGTTCAGCAAAGGACTCTTTTTCTTTGGCAGCCCCTCTAGGGTCTTTGCAGCTCGAGGCTGCCCAGGAGGGAGGAACATGGCACTGAGTTCCACGGCCTTTCCTGAGCCTCCTGCTCCTTCTTGGCAGCAGATGGGTAACAAGTGGCAGAGGGTACCTTTGAGTTACTCTGGACCATTTTTGTCAAAACTCTAATGTATTCCACACACGCAAGGTCATTCGTCCCGTGAAATGTACAGAGGAGAGAAGCCTGGTTTCTCTGCAGCAGGAAATACGAGGTTATCAGAACCCTTGGGTTTGGTGTTGTTTTCCCCTCCCTCTGGACTGCACCGAGCTTTGGGCCCCTCTTCCCTGCCGGTGTGTGGCACTGGGTGTTAGGTATTGCCGGGGAGGGACTCGGAGTTCAGCCAGGGCTGGAGGCACAGTTATAATATGTTAGCAAAGCATATGAGTGGTGGGAAGCCAGAGACAGTAGCTACTCAGCTTGACCAAATATTGCGATGTACAAATGCCTATTTGTATTGCTGGATCTGCTGCTTTTTTTTTT
>NW_022900937.1:12391291-12404540 GCF_012274545.1 Fukomys damarensis
TCTGTTGTTTTTTTTTTTTTTTTTTTCTTTAGAAGAAAGAAACAGACTCGATCCTGCAAGTGAAATCTCCAAATTAGGTATTGGCTCAACTGTTTTAAAACTTGCTTCAGCCCCACCGGGCTCAGCTGCCTACTGGCGCTAGCTCTTGTGATAACCAGCTATGACCTCTGCTTTAAATCTGTTTATGGCTCAAGTGGGAAGCCACCTGACTAATTAGAAGCGTTAGTAAGGAGATTAAGACTGGATGCAGAGGCAGCATAAGATTGGCCAGTAACTACCTAGATGGACCGCTGGGAGGAATCTGACTTGCAGGACCATACAGGCCAGCAGAGGGAGTGGCTCCCAGGACTGCATGGGAGAGAACAGTTTTGAAGGTCTCTCAAGGGAGCAATTATTGCCCAGGAGGTATCATTAGAGAGGTGAAGGAGGTGAGCTCTGAGGGCAGCCCTGACCTAAGCCAAGGGTGCTAACTCGTATTCCTCACACCTGCCTGCTCCGCTGGCCCAAGTGGACAGGCTGCTGGGGAGTCCGGGCAGGGGGCAGGCGTGCTGAGTACAGTGCCCTCCCATCCCCAGCCTGAAAGAGTCCAAACTTTGAGGGGGTGCCCAGACGGCTGACCCTTACCCAGAGGTTCCAGGCCCATGAACAGGTAGCAACATAACCAGCAGCCTTCAAAGTGACCCTGATTTGCCGCTTTAAGTCATATTTATGGTGATTGTGTGGGACATTTCAGAATTTGTATTTGCATCATGCATTTTGAAAGAACGGGGGACCTGATACTGGAAAGAACAGAGTAAAATATAGATTCTAAAGTGACTCATTATCAGTATATTGTGAGAAATCTTAGGCGACAACATGCATAGAGATACATCTGCCTCTGCCTCATTCTTGGCCCTTAATATTCAAATATTAGGATTCTCCAAGTCTTGTTTGCACTGTGTGGAAATCTACTGGAGTGGGTGCCTTGTGGTGCTACTCACGCTCCCCTTCAGGCCTGGGCAATTTATGTTCCCAGCTGCTGCGAGGGCTGGCTGCTGATGGCACACAGCTGAGTCCTCTCCAGGACGCGCGTCTGCCAACAAGGTGCTCCTTGGGGCAGCCTCATTTGGTGGTGGTCAGAGGAGGTGTGAAGTTTCAGCCTCCTTGCCTCAACAGGGACGACCCTGAAGGGCCATCCAGTTTCCAAAGCTCCACGAGATCACTACATGCCCATTCAACCTCCTCCTCTGCCCAGTTCTGTTTCCTTCACTGCCTGTTCTGCGTACGAGTCTCACAGTCTCAGAATCCGTTTCCTGGGAAGCTCAGCTGTCACAGGTTAGAAGTCAAAACATAGGAGTACAACATAGTATCAAAGGTGCAGGACGGCAGGCTAGTTTTGAGTAACATTCACATTGGTGGAGTAAAAAGTGTGAATTTAGGAAGCAAGGAAGAAGTTGAATGAAAATCGTTTCCATTTGCCAATAGTGTTCATCTCTACCTCATATGGGGAATATGCTTTGTTTTGATTTCACCCTGTCCATGTGAGAACTTCTCCCTGATCCAATTACAAGGTCCAAGGAGCAAGGGCCACTTGCTTACTTTTTGGGAGGCAGGAGTAAGGCAAGAGACTCTGGCCTCAGAGTCCTGGTCCTCCCCAAGTATCTGCAGTGATTAGTCCAAGAAAAGGGCTCCTGACCGGGGCAGAGTTAATCAGTGTCATTCTGAGAGATTTGATTGGCTGCCTCTTTCTCTTGCCTCATTAGCTAGCAAGGTGTAAGCCTAGAGCGGCTACTTTCTGTGTACCTCACTTTTCACCCAGAGAAGAAGGCAGGAAGGTCAAAGAAGAACAGCTTAGAGATGAAGAGATGCACAGATGCAGACAGCAACACAGTCCATGTCTTTGATCCAACAGTGCTCAAAGTCAGAACCAAATGTGGACCTCCCAGTCATACGAGCTATAGCCGTGTCCCCCTTGTTTCGAGTTAAGGTGTCCATCACTTGTCATAGAGATTCCTGACTCTTGAGCTGCACCATTCAGTCAGAGACAGATTGAAAAAGGCAAGTAACAAGCTCAGGTGACAACGCGAAACAGGAGTCTCGTCTGGTCAGAGCCAAGAGCTCCACCAGCCCCCAGCAGAGCAATGTGTCCAGGGAGTAGAGAGGAGGCACCTGGAGGGATCTGGCCACTGCAGCTCAAAACCAGAGGCATATTCATAGAATACAGGAGAGATAGATGGAAATAAAATGGGGTTTTCAGTATAAAAAAAAAATCACTGGTAGCCCTTGGAAATAACAAATAGGAAACTAGAAATATTCTGGGCAATGGGCTAGAAGGAGGGGCTGCAGAACCCTGTTAGTGTGGGTGGCTTGGGATCCAGGAAGTAGGGGATGAGGGGCCGGTCAGTTTAGACACATGCCATAATTCCTAAGCTGTGAAGCTAAGGCAGATTCAGCTTCAAGACCCTCCCACTAGTGAAAGCCCTCCCAAGATCCCGGTAGGGGCTCCCGCAATTTCTTCTCCTGGCACACGTGTTTGTACCATTCGTGGGACAAGTGGTAAAGAGGCATCCTTTCTAGCCTGGTTCCCCTCCTCCACGCTACCACTCCTGTGGGGTGGTGCTAAAGTGGTCATGAGGGTCTTGGGGACCCAGGGTCGGGCAGTTGTGTTGGGAACTCATTTAAGTTGGCTTCTGTGTTGGATTGATTCGCGTTGCTCAGGATCTCTTCCACTCAGAGTGACAGCGTCGCCCGCCATTTTAGTGTAGAGATGTCATCCAAGGACATTGCTGTTCATTCTGATGGCTTATAGATGAGGGCAAGAGGTGCTGGAGCTATGTGAAGGTGTCCTGTGCTATCTGACATGAACATGTGTCGGGGAGGGGAAACACATTCTGAATTGTGCAGGGCCAGCGGGTCATGTGGGACAGTATAAGACGAGGGTCCACTCATCACCACCTCTCAGAAGTCAAGATACATGTCCCTTGACAATACACCCAACAATCCAGAGCACAGAGCCACCATGTATTTTCTAAAAGTCTTACAAAAATTGCATGACTTAGAATCTGTTAGAGTAGTGTTTATAGACACAACCCTTGAGCAGTAGAACAAACGACTGGTATGTGTGTGTGACAGGTTATGTGTTTTATGAATTGCTACAAAAATATCCAATCAAGCCATCCATTTTATGCATTTCTATGAAATATAATGAGTGGAGATAACATTAACATAGCATATATCCCTGTTGAAAAAAAATTAATGCATGTTACCATTTAAAAAAATATATTTAAATGAGGCATGGTGGACAACGGTAATCTAAAAACTCTGGGAGGCTGAGGCAGGAGGATTGCAAATTCAAGCTTAGCCTGAGAAACTTAGTGACTCAGTGAGACCCTGTCTCAAATACTTAAAAAAAAAAAAAAAGTTTGGTAATGTAGCACAGTGTAAAGGTCCTAGGTTAAATTCCCAGTACCAAAAAGCAACAACAACAACAAAAAGGAATATTTAAGATCAGTTGTTGTACAAAAAAAGCTGAACTTCTCTGTAGTCTTACAGGTCTTAAAGAAGTTGAATAAGATTACCTCCAAATTTAAAATAATACCAAACATTTACATGACATTATCAATAACAATTTGGAAAGCTAAAAAGAAAAGATTTTCTAAATGGTCAGTAAGTGAAATTCTTCTTGTGAACCATGTTAGGAGGAAAGACTGAATTATCTCTGAGGTTTATCCACAGAAAATATTATGAAATTGTCATCTAAAAATGCAGTTAGTGTCTGCAGCGAGGAAATACAAAAGGGAAAACAGAAATATGATAAGCAGGTAATTAATGATTAGTCTTAGAGTTATTTTTCCAGATTCTGTGATGTTGGTAGCATTTGTTGGGATGAACATTTATCACTTATTTTGATATCGATTGTCATTCTAAGTAAACATACTTATTCATACCTAAATTTGTACGTTGTCATTTTATATTTTTTGGTAAAGTTCTTTCTTCTTTCCTTCTCTCCATCCCAAATTGTATAAGCTTCAAACCTCACAAAACCTGCTTCTGAGGTTGGACACCCTCCACTGGGCGAGGGACAAATGTCAGAGGGGAAGAGGCCTTGAACTTGTTCTCCTGGCTGTCCCCAGTGACCCTGGCAGAGGTACAAATTGTTATCTGCATTCATAGCCAGGTGACTGGGCTCTGTATTAATTTAAGGGACTTATTCCTTCCCAAACTTTTCTCTACCTGCTTGCCAAAAGCTACCTGGTACTTACCAGGAGTTAGAGGACTCTGTTCTTCTGCGATTCAGCCTAAAATGCCAATGTTTGGCTTAGTGAAACCTCCCATGGAAATAAGTTTCATTTCCCCCTGCTGATAGGATGTGTGGGGAGGAGGGGGTCTGGGGGACAGAGGATCTGGAGGAGGGGAAGGAAGAGAGGGCAAAGAGAGCTGGAAGCGTAGTTGTGAGAATGAGACACAGGGCTCAGAAAAGCCTGGGAACAGAGGACGGGACCTCCTCACGGCCTGACCTGTTGGTCCAGACGGGGGCACCACATGATGTATGGAGTGTTTTGCGCAGAGCTCCACCTCCTTGGTAGGAGGGATCTCCCCAGGGATTCGGGAATCCAGGAGCACTGTGGCAACACCCCTTCCGGTGGGCTGTGAATAGTCTGTGAGCAGGAGAGAGGGACAGTGAGCAGCGCATCGGGGCATTTGGTGGAGAGAGAAATTAGCCCACAGCTGCAAAGGCAAATGTGTCGTGATGAAGAAGGACCCCCTTGTTCACAAGTGAACAGAAAGCAACTTCCCAATGGAAACCTTTCGAGAGTTAAAGAGTGTATGCTATAGTTCAGTGAAAAGTAAATACTTCCTTCAAAGTATTCCAGGCTTCTTGTGGTCAGGGTTTTCTTGGAATGACAGGGTAGCGATTCTACCACATCCCGGCCTGACAGCTGGATGTCGGCTTTTCATTTCAGCAAGGAGAAAGATGGGATGATCTTGGGTACATCCTCTTTGAGGATGCCACCTTCTCATGGTGTCCTCATGTGGGCAGACAGCGGAAGGAGCCTGTGTCTCCACCTCTGTTCTTGGAGGCTTCTGCTGCAGGCACCAGCTCTAGTCCACAGGGCTCTTCATACTGACCTCCACTACCCCTCCTAAGGAGAGTCGTAGACGCTGCTGTGGTCACAATGTCTGTGTCCTCCACCCTCCAAAATTCATACCTTCAAAGAGTGGTTCTTAAGGGGATGGTGCTAGCAGGTGGGGCCTCTGGGAAGTGATTAGCTCACGAGGGCAGATCCTCATGAGGAATTAGTGCCCTTACCAAAAAGACCCCGAAGGCCTAGGTAGCCCTTTCCATGACAGGACACAGGTAGAAGGTCCATCCTTGAAATAGAAAGATGGACCCTCACCAAGCAGCTAATCTGCTCGTGCCTTGATCTTGAGCTTCTCAGCCTCTAGAATTGTGAGCAATCAATTTCTGATCTTTCTAAGTCACCCACTCTATGGTGTTTGGTTAGAGCAGCAGGAATAGACTCAGACAGGAAGTTCTGCCTCTTCTGTTTGAATCTCTAATGCAGAATGATCACTGTCCACACACCAGGGAAAGAAGTTTTGGTGTCCCAAACCCTGCCTGGGGATGGGCACAGTCATGGAGACACTCCCGCAGCTCCTCTCCCCAGGTTGCTGTTGAGAAACAAGGGAGCTTGGGGTGGTAGGCAGCATGGTGCTCACAAGCGGCGGGGACTCTGAGCTTTCTCAGCAGCTCCTGTCCATACACAAGCTCTCTCCAGGCCAGAGGAAGGCCCAAGACACCATGAGGGTGGGAGGGAAAGAGAGGCAGGACACGAGGGGCACACAGCCTCACTGAGAGAGGTCTCAAGATGCAGGCTCCTTAGAAATACCACAGCCAAAGCAAGATGGAAAGGTGTGAGAGCCTCCTGTGTTTGCCCTGGGATACAGGTGCTTCTGGATAAGAACCACTGTAATACATGAGAGAGAAAGCCCAAGTTCCCAGGCATATAATGTATACATCTCTGCTTGCCAGCTTGTCAGCCACACAATCCTGATTCCTCTACATCAGCCCTTTCCTGTGTAGTTGCCCCTTCCAGGTGGAGGTGAGGGAAAGGAGGAAGGCAGCACTTGACACGTGTGGGGGGAGCCCTGCTTTGGAAAAGCACATTGACCCCTTCTCCTGTTCCTGCTCCTATGGAGCAATAGAACAAGGGGGCATAAGTGGCTCTGAACAAAGTCCTCGGGATTCCTTAGAAAGCTATGCAGCCAGATGCCCCTCCGCGCCAAGTGCTAAGGACACAGCCTTATGACAAGCCCAGTGGAGAGGGGATGGCAGATTCATTGTAATGAAGTTAAGCTCCTGCCCTTGCTTTACAACCATTTTAGGGTTCTTCCACACAGGAAAACAAGACAACAAAACCTGCTGTAGAGTTTACAATTTGAGTTCTAAGCTCATCATATACTCAGAGAAATAAAGGTTCGTTGGTCCGAACAGTAATACCCACCACGATGACTTCCCTTACATTCCCTGCTTTTGAAGTAGTTCATGTTCCCTTATGGTATCAGGGATGATCATTTTGCCAGGAGACCAGAGTTCTAGAAAAGCACCCGTCTCTGCCTTTGTCTAAGACCTCGCCTTTAGATGGATTGGGGTTACTCCCTCTCGGTGCCGGCCCCCTTCTTCCAACTCATTTCTTTCTTTTTTTTAGTTTCTGGTACCAGGAATCGAACCCAGGATCTTGCTCTTGTGAGGCAGGCAGTGGCACCACTGAGCTAAATTCCCGGCCCCCAACTCACTTTTAAGTCAGGATTGCCCATGAACTTTTCTTACTGATAAAGAGGTCCTCAGCTTGTCTTCTGGGCTAATCTTGATTGAACAAACCCCTGGAAGGGGCCACTTTTCTACATTGGGAGTGCACTCCTGGATCCAGAACAAGTCCTTGAAACAAGATAGGCCCATTTAGGAATTCCAAATCCAGACGAGGGATTTAGTGGACAACAAGTCCCACAAAGAGACTGTGGATGGTGGGCTCCAGAAAATTGAAGTCCACCAGTTCGACAGAAGTATCCCCAGGTCCTCCGATGACTGTCCAGGAGGCCTCTCTTTATTTTCTGTCTGATTGACATTCGCACAGGTGGTTCTTCCCCTTATGGACAAATGCTCTTGATCTAATGTCCTCTCCCAGAAAAGCTTGGCCTGGGGAAATGGACCTGGGCCTATGGTATCCAGACTCCTGGATTTTGTCTTACAAGGGGCCGTGTGTGTGTGTGTGTGTGTGTGTGTGTGTGTGTGAGTGTGTATGCTACAGCATACAAAGCCACTCTTAAGAATGGAATAGAAGAAAAAGAAGTTACTAAAGAGCTAACTTAGTACAAACACAGTCACCTAGTATAAAGAAGTACTGGAAACAGGGTCAACCATGTTTTTCATGTCAAAAACTTTACACTTGATCTTAGCCAAAATGCCGAGGAGCAATTATATCAAAAACTAAATAATCACTCAGTCAAAACCCACCAAACAGCACTAGTCCAGGCTTTGGGATTAGGATTGGCCTTCAGCCTCAGTTTCTCCGCATTTCATTCCACTCTGTAATATTATCGGTGTTGGGTCTTGGACCTCAGCTCACTCAGGAGGGGCCTTGAGGTTTCCTGAGCTCATGGTCACCTCTTCAGCTGCAAGCGACAGGCTCGCCATTCATTCAACAGATAACTGTTTCCCATCTGTTAGGTGTCAGGCTCCTATCTGACACTAAGGGTACAGAAAAGCAAAGAACAGGTACCGTGCTTTCCTGAGTGCTCCAGAAAGCAGACTAACCCTATTCCTCATTCAATAATCACAACACGGTGCCAAGGCAGCACTAAAAGTGTGTTCAGGACAGGGAGCTAACAGAGGCAGTAGGACTGGTGGACAGGGGAGGAAGGCAGCAAAGGCCTCCTAGGAAAAGCTGGCTTTGGAAAACCAAGTAGGAGATTGTCGGGAAAACAGAGTACGGATAAAGAGAGGGAAAGAAGACTATTTGAGAAAGGGGCAATGGGGCATTGCCCAGGACCATGATCCTTCAACCTCTGCCCCATCCTTGATGATAACTCACCATCCAGCTTCCGCCTGCCCCCATACGCTGTGTGGCAAAAATGAGCCCCCCGGAACAGCACCAGAACTCACAACGCCTTTTGCTTCTGTGGACTTGGAATTTTACAGCCTGCCTTTCCAGAGGCTCTGTGTGTGGTACTGATCCATTTCTCATTTCCTGATCTTGTGGTTGATTTCCAATTCTCTCGCCTTCCCAATCCACCTGCGTTATGAGCTGGAGGATGTCAGTAAAATCCTTCCTGGATGGAGAAGAGGCCAGGCAGTCACCTGATCCCTGGAGGATGATACAATTTCAAAGGCACAAAGAATTTGAGGAGTGGGTGGAAAGGTAAACCCACCCTCAGCACTGTAAGGGGGTAGTATGCGCCTCCCTGAGCAGGGTGAGGAGAAACCTATGAGAGGGACAGTTACACCAGAAGGGCATTATTTCAAACAGAAGCTAGCAGGCAGCCTTGTCTTATGAAGGCACCGAACACTCCTGGGAGTGAGACCTTCTCCCACCTGGGCCAGAGTTGAGCGACATTCTAAAGCTCCAATTTGTCCTAAGTGAGTCAATGTGCAGAACTAATGAGGTCATCAATTTTTCTTCCAGCTAATGAACTCGTCAGCAAGGGTGTGATGCAGGCTGATGATGAGGTGAGCAACCAAACCTGATTAAATAGGTTTATCTTCATCAAAGGATCAGACACACAGCTGAAGCCCCATTATTCACTGATAAAGGGTAATTACACAGAAGGGGGCTGCCACCCAGGCCTCCAACTCTCCACTCAACTTCGCTTACTCCTTGAAGTGGAGGGAGCACGTTGGACACAGGAACAGGCACTCGTTCTACAACTATTTATGGACAGCCAGATCCATGACAGGGGTGAGCAAGAATTTTTAAAATGGCAATCAATAGGGCCTTGTCATTGCCTTTGGGTAGTTGTCTTAGTCACTTTTTGTGGCACCAAGACACAATGCCCAACACCCACAGTGTAAAGGAGAAGAGGTTTATTCTGGTTCATGTTTAAGTCCACAGTTGGCCAGCTCCAAAGAAGAAAGGAGCACAGCAGAGGGGTACAGCAGAGGACAGCTGCTCATGTCCTGGAGTCCAGGGAGCTGAGAGTAAGGAAGGATCTGGGAAGGGAGATGCACTTTTCCAGGTCACAACCGCAGTGGCTCCCCACTTCCAGCCAGATGCCACCTCCTCAGGGCAAGTCCTCTGTACACCCCCACGCGTGAGCAGAGTGCGTGAGGCCCTTGGAAAGCATTTAAACTATGACAGTAGCTCGTGGTTGAGCCAGCATGGGGCAACATCTACCTGAGATGCACCACAGAAGGTGCTCTCCCAACACCCCAAACACAGTGCTCTTGGCACAAAGGGAGGAAGTAGAGGGAACCAGGGAAACCTTCTTGTAGGTGGTCGTCCTAAAGTCGGACTTCATAGACGAGCAGGATTTTAATATGGGAGAAAGGTGAGAACTGCAAGAATGCAGCAGGCGGAGGGGAGAGCTTGAGCAAGAATAAGACGGTGCGAAGGCATCGAGGTCGTGGGGAGAACTAGTTCGTTCTTATCCAGCCTCACCGATTACAAACCACCTAGAGCCATTCAGATGGGTATAGAAACACAAGCCAGTTCTCTTCAAAAGCCTCCATTAGATCAGTCATTCCCACACTTTTTGGTGTTCTGATCTTACCGCTGGGTGGATTTTGTGACAGCATTTTGCTCATTGCCTCCAAATTCTACAGTGTTTCTCTCCTTTAGGATGTTGTATTAATACAAGTTAATTTGATTTTGAGAATGTTTATGATCCCCTTCTCCCGTGTGAGAACTTCTAAAATTATAGGAGACCAAAGGCTTACTGTAAGTTGGATTGCATGAAAGTTATGCAGCTAAAGAATGATGATAAGATCCTAGTCAAACAGTGGAGTAGAACCTTTCATGGTACAAGAGTGTCATTGGTTACACTTGGGAATAAGTGCACTCGTATCTGGGGAACAGTCCTGCTAAAGCAAGGCTGCTTATGAAGAGAGCCCAGGATAAAAGAAGTATTAGAACACAGATGTCTACCTTCCTCGTGCAACAGTATGAGGCGGCCACTCTATTCAGAAGCTGTGTGAGAGCCAAGATTTCTTCACAACATGGCACTCTCACCTCCAAGGCATGATTATCACCTGCACAGTTGGTGCTGGGTCCCAGAAAAAAAAAAGGGAAAGGACATGTAAAGAGGAACACGGGCTCTACAGTAAAAATGAGAGATTTCATTCAGCTCACATCCTGTCAGCAAACACACACGGCCTTCTAGGGCAGCTGACTCCATTTCTGTGAGGAAGGAGGGAGTAGGATTCACAGGCAGACAGCCCACTGCTGACCATGTATTGGTCTCTGACAACTGTGTGCGTCCCCTTCCTCCCCCACGCTGGCTCTCTCCAAGCTCCATCTGGCCCCTGTCCAGGATCTTTGTGAGTTTTAAAGTCCTCCCAGGATCACACGTGGTTCCTCAAGGCCCAGTAGCCTAGAGACCGAAAGATGCGTCTCATACACAGCAGTGGAGCAGAATCAGGATAACCACCGTGGCATGGGAAACACACAGCGGCCATTGCCAATAGCAATGATTAGATCCTCCTGGGGTGTGGGAATTAAAACCGGAGGAAAATTGCCTGATAAGATTCTGGTTTGTTAACCAGGAAAAACTCACCTTCCTAAGTGGCCTTAGGCTTCATCCTCAAGCAAGTCCATTCTTTATCATCTTCCATGGTGTGGCACAGGGACCCCGAGACTTAGGGGTGGCTGAGCACAAGGGTCACAGCTGCTCCCTTCTGGCTCCAGCTTGGGAAAGATGGTCACATGATTTTACAGGCCAAGTTCATGAGTTCATGGTTCCTTTGATAACTCTTAAAATTAACAACTTAGTGAGCTTAGTTGCTTCTATTTAGTTACATGTGCCAGTCATTGTGCCCTATTTTTTTTGCGTCGCCGATCTCCCTCTTTCTCTCTCTCTCTCTCTCTCTCTCTTTCTCTTTCTTGCTCGCTCACTTCTCTTTAATAGCAGCTGCTCTGGAGCCAATGAAACAAAACAAATAGGTGAATAGGTGGACATAAAGTCTTGGAGCAACTAACATTTTATCTTTTGCTGCTTTTCCTAATGTTTGAGGCTTCGCATTTCTGGGTGTCCTATTTTCTTCCATCTCTGCTGTGCTCTTCCTGAAAGTCACCTCTCCTGGGTACTATCTTGCTAAAGGAGAAGTGAATACACATACACATTCTGATTCTTTGCAACCTCTTCCCCAGGAGCTTCGTAGTTGGAGAATCTGCCTTTAAATTGTCAAGAGGACCAAAGTTATGAAGTATTCTGCCACAGCACAACAAGGACCACTAGATTTTCAGCCTGGGAGATCTGTTTCCTCTTCAGCTACCATCTGACACCTAAGCCATGTCCATGCATTTTGGGTTGGGGGGGGGTCTGGCACCCACTCACCTTTGGTACCAACTTCTGTATCAGTTAGGGTTACACTGAGCTAAAAGGAAAGACAAAGAGGTAGTGGGTTCCAATGTGCGGGTCTTTGTTTCCCTTTCCTTAACAGTCCTGAGAAGAGTGATTCACAGTGGCTGGGGATGTCTCCTCTGGGAACGTGGGGGTCCCAGTGCCTTCTGGGACCTTCTGAGACCATCTGTCTATGGGAAGAGTGCTCCGTGTACAGACTATAGGCAGAGAGACGAGAACTTTGGAAAGGGCTTTCCTTTGAGTGTCTCAGGTCCCAGACGGCAAACAGCACCTATCCATCCTGCTTCTACTCTAGTAACACAGATTGTCACATGATCAGGCCTAACAGCAAGGGATGATGGGAAACGCAGAGTGACTACCTCTGGCTGAAACTGTGATATCACAGGTGAAGAGAAGGTGGATTTTGGTGGACAGCTGCCATCTGTAAAGGTCTAATTCACAGACTATTGGTACTGTAATCTTTTTATGGTCTAGGAAATTTACACTAGACATTAAACCTTTCTGTTTCACTTGCCACTGTAACTTTAAGAACCACTAATACAGCACCATGCAGTGGTCATTGAATAAATGGCAGGTGATTATAGTGGAGTTACAATTAAAAACAGTAGCCTCTCACTACCTGAAACAACCAATAAGTAAATCCATGCCTTCACTAGAAAGAGCTGGTGATTAATTGCACCTGAAAAAAAATATATATCCAAGAAATCCTGACACACTTCTGAAAAAGTTTCAAAATGTTTTCTGGAAGTTTCCACTGAACACAGTTTGAGACTTTCAGAACTATTGACAGGATAGGAATAGACTGCTTTGATATCTCTGCTGCTGGCAAGATCTTCTCTAAGTCCTTCGTCATATCATGGGCGAGGCTTCCTACAGCCTCGCTCTGGCCTGCTTTTCCCATCCCAACTACAACACATCTTCCCCTATTCTCCCAAACCACTTGCTATTTTCTGAGTCCACTAGAACATTCTGTATCCTTGTACCTGGCCATGAGATGTCATTGCCCCTGTGTCCGAAATCCATCGTTTCTGCCTGTTTCAATAAAAAGTTCCTAAATCTTAGCCTTCTCCATCAAATCTCCCCGATTCTTCCAATCATTCGTGCTTTCTGCCTCAGCTCTCCTTTGCTTGTTTCCTCTTCATGAGACGTCGTGTTCTGTCTTGTAACCCTTGCTCACTTTCTTAGTGAGCTCACTGCCAGTCTGAAGTTCCACTAGGGGGGCGCTGAAGCTTAGTCACCTCTTCACTCTTGCCCTATCTAGCTAGCCCTGTGTCTCAAGATAACAAATGTTCAGAAAGGTTCTTGAGGGGACTCTCAGAAGTCAAGTGATACTACGTATGCTTAAATTCAAACCCCTTTTAGGGAAGAGAAAGTATTTCCCCCGATTCCTGTAAGGTTGGCAATTTGAAGTGCATTTGTAGGGCGATTGTAGATGTCCTGGGCAGGCGCCATTTTCTGAGCAAAAGTTTATTCAGCTATCTGCGTGACAGACATTTCTTTGAGCAGTGAGTGCCAGAACCCAATGCTGGGAGAGATGGGCTGAGCCCTTGTTCTTGAGGGGCTTACAGTGTAGCCTATCAGAGAAGCCTCATTCCCATTACTAACTAAAGTTACCAAGTGAGAACCTGTATGGGATCAGACCTGACTCATGGTGAGCTGTGGAGAGATGAACATATATAAATATATATATATA
>NW_022900937.1:12404633-12483818 GCF_012274545.1 Fukomys damarensis
ATATAATTTTAAAGACATCTAATATTTACCAACCAACAAATCAGGAGTTGTAAGTCTTTAAAGAAGAGATTAAGTCTGGGGAACTTTATGCTTTATGGAAGTGAAAGAATTTTCTTCTTGACCTTGGGAAATGATCAGGGCTTGGATACATTAAAAAGAAGGAGGGGGAGGCTGGGGATTTGGCTCAGTGGTTCCGCTGCCTGCCTCACAAGCGCAAGGGCCAGCGTTCGATCCCCGGTACCTAAAACAAATAAACAATAAAAGAAATAAAAGAAAAAATAAAAAGAGGGAGGAGGATGGCATGCCAAAAAGTAGGAGAATTACAGGGGTGAATTGAAGGAAGAGGGGAAATGAACTTAACAGGAACAAAGCCTGGCAGATGCTGGGGGCTGCCACACGGGTATCCGAAGGTAAAATCTAGACGTCTTCAAGAGGAACCAGGCAGCGTTTCAGTTCTGGCGTTGCTGCACCCTGCGATGTGATGGAAAGTGTAGCAGACCGCTGTGAGCAGCACTTATTTCCCGGGCAGGAGTCGAGCACAACAAGGAGGCTGCCACCCAGCTGTTCACTTAACCCCGTGAGCCCGTCAATACCGAGGCAGACGTGAAACGGTGAGTCCGTACAGACAGGGCCCAGCTGAATAACCAGGGCTATCACGGTGGATGGAGGTCATAAGCTGTCGTCTCCACTCTGCACAGCCCCTCTGATTACTGCCCATTTATCCCTTCCTTCTTTCTCAGTTCTTCTCTTCTCCTTTTCTGCTTCACTGTGAATCACGGAACTTTTTCTTTTCAACACTAGGGATTAAATCCAGGGTCTCCTCACTGATCTACCTCTCTAGCTCTATCAAACATTTTTTTTTTTGAACTTTTGAGACAAAGTCTTGTGAAGTTACTCAATTGCCTGAGCTGGGTTTGAATTTGTGATCAACCTGCCTCTGCCTCCTCAGTGTGGACTGTGCCGGGATATTGAGTGACTCACAGAACTTAAAAGAATAGAGTTCTTCTGGGACCATTTCCTATAGCAGTGCCAAAAGAGTTAATAAAATGTCAGATGGAATAATAAGTCACTTTATGTCTGAAACTATTCCTTTGAGGAGAGAACATTTTAACCAACACCAGTAAGATGCCAGATGTACATAGCAAAGCATAGCCCCTCAGTTCCTGCCTTCCCTCCAACCCATCCTGCGTCAGGATGGGCATGGTCAGTTGCATGTCACAGAGGGCACTTTTAGCTTAATCAACACACTAAATAAATGTTTTATCACTTAGAAGCCTATACAATTCTATTCATTTCTTTTTAGTTCTTTCTTACCTCCATTCAGATATGGCTGGTTATTCCACAAGGAATCCATTGTGTTTCTAAATTTCAGTTGGAGTCATTGTGAGATAACATACATTCTCACAGATGACCTCCTGTGTCTTGAGGAGATCATTTTCTCAATATGTCCCTTGATTCTCTTTTTGCAAGTCTGGCAGTGTAGTTTATTGGCTTTGTAATAGGAAGCTCTCACCATTAGGGACTGGGCTAGGATCACCAAACTGTTTCCCATACATCCTTAGTTGAGCTTTGAATCACAGAAGTAGTAGAAGGCCCAGCATGATACTGTCTCTGAAATGAGAAATCCTTTAATTAAACAGAAGTAAATAGAGGTTACAACGTGTTCCTTAATTAAATAGATGTAAATGCCCCATCACTCTGCTTTTCATACACATCAATTTCACATCATCTCGTTTTCCTATTTGCCCAGTGGAAATGGAAATTCGGAGGCTCTGTTTTGGTCAAAATCTCCTGAGTGTACCCACGAGGCCAGGTGTTTGGTCACGAGCATTTACCTTCTGGTTTACAGAAACCTACAGCTAATGTCTCCTCTCCCTCCCTTTGGCATCTACAGACTTAGGAGTCACCATGGGCCCAATGTAAGGGGAGCGTCACGGAGAAAGGACCCTCCCTTTCCCAACAAAGTGCCTGATTCCTGCCTGGGGAAGGGTGTGCTGGTGGTAAATACTGATTCTCTGGGTTGGTAGCACAGCTGAATCTGAATCACAGGGCCTTACGTCTGCCCTTTTCGTTTCTTTTTCTGCTGCTGGGCTGGGGATGGAACCCAGAACCTCGCACATGCTAGGCAAATGCTCTGACATTGAGCTCCATCTTCCCTTCTCACTGGTGTCAGTGCCCCTGCTCTCTTTCTTGTGCCTACTCTCAAGTTTAGGCAACTTCCTTCTGGGGCTAAAGAGATAACCCATGAATCCGTGGATATAATATAATCCACAGGACCCTGGACAGGCTGTGGTGTCCAGCTGTTTGTTCAAACAGTAGTCTAGAGGTTGCCGTAAAGGGAATGTGTGGCTTCATGAACAGTACCATCGACCAGTTGTCTTTAAGTGAAGATCACCCTCAATAACGTACATGTGAAGACCCGAAGAGTGAAAATTGGGGAAGGAATCCTACATCGGGAGTGCAAAAAAGAGGAACTCCTGTCTGAGTTTCTAGCCTTGCTGGCCTTCATCTGCATGACGCATTTCAGACTTGCCAACCCCTATCATCACAGGAGCCAATTCTTTTAAATCAATCAGGTGCAGAATCTTTCTGAAAAAAATACAAGGCCGTCCCACTTCCAGTTCAAAAAGAGCAGCCTCACAGCTTGCTGCCTGATGGTTGCCCCTCACAAGCCAAGGTCAGGTAGAAGTTGGGCGGGAAGGACAGGACTGAGTCCACGCCACTTACAGGATGACCGCATTTACATGGCTCTCATCCCCTTGCCAGTCCTGTAGGCCAGCACCTTGTCATCCGTGAACTGGATGGCAAGCAGAGGACAGCAGTGGGTTAACAACACTTTAACTCAGTCAGACTGTTAATTGGAATCGAATCCAACTCAATTTATTCCTAGAAACAGTTCTGCCTTTCTGAGGCATTAGGGATAAATTGAGGTGGATCCTATTCCAATTAGAATTTATGATTAAGACCATCGTTTCGGGAGGACAAGCTAAGCAAAGCCACAAGCATCTGGAATCTACGACTGAGAGGACTTAAGTAGAAAGGTTAGCTGCTGAGGAGAAAGTCACAAGGACCCTGTCTCCCTGGTGATTTCATCCTTCTCCTAGGATTTCCAGCAAAGTGACCGATATTTGAAGGTTAGGTTCAGGAAGTGTTTTTCCTTTGAATCATAGGATTTCAGAACTTTGTTTAAAATCATTGCTGAAGAGCCAACATGTACTTTTCACTTTGACCGGAGTCAGTGAGCAGGATGATCACGGGCCAGGCTCTTGGGTCCAGGTCCGTTACCTGGAGAAAAAACTCCTATAAACACCAAGCAGGCTACGAATAAGCCAGTGCGGATTGGGGTTGGGTTAGACTGTGCCCCCAGCACTGTGCTGAGTACTTTGCCATAAATCTTTACAACCCTGTGAGCTAGGCCCTACTTTTACTCAAGACGGAACTGAGGTACAGAAAATTAAGTAACTTACTCCAAGGCACAGCCAGTCAGTGGCAGAGCTAAGACACAAACCACGGCCATGGGGCGGGGTGGGGGTGGGGGACAAGGGCAACAGTCTCACCACTGCACCTTTGCAGGATAGCGGTGGTGTGGTTGTTACCAGTGTTCGGGTTGGAAAAGCAAGGCTCAGGGAAACTGGAGAGCCAGTTCAAGACGCAGGCTTGGGTGCTTGGTCCGCAGCTGCCCCAGTTCTGCTCCTCCCTGCACGTCAGTAATCCGTCTCCCGATTGTCCTTCCGTTCTGTCCTTCTCCCTGCTCACACCTGTGACTTTGACAGATTGGTCTCCTGAGTTGAGCTCTGCATTAACGTTTCTTGGCAGATTAAAAGCAGGTCTTCTTCATGGAGAGAAGAGGCGCTAGGAGTCAACAACTTTCAATGCTTTTGGCTGAGGAAGATGCATACACAGAGGGCCATTCAGGCTCATGGGAGTTTTCCCAGACTTCTTTGATGACAATCACTTTGTGAAACACAAAGCCCAGGATCCTGTTCCAGACGTGCAAGCTTCTATGACCCAAAGGATGCGTGTGGAAGATTAACAAGTGTAGCCACATGATTCTTCCCTCAGGAAAACTCAGGGCTGCTGGATAAAATTGGCTTTTCTGCTACTTCCCCTTGGCCACCAAATTAAACTTTAGCACAGTACCAGACAGCCCCAGCTTTAAATATGTGAGCTTTATATCATAAATACTCTATTTGCTCCCTTCTCTTTACCTGCCAACTGTATACAGTGGGACCTTGGTTCATGAATGTGATTCATTCCCCAATTCTGGTAGCAAACTGAGTTGGATAAGAACTGTACTAAATTCAGTGGTTAAGTTCAATGTCAATCTTATGGGGAAGCTCAGTTCAGTTCTCACCCAGTTCTTGGTTTGTGACCAGCATGGTGGAGAGAGTTGAGTCCGTGGACTGAGGTACCACTGCATTCCCTGCTGAGTCCTTTAACCTTTCCATACTCGGTATTCTTCTCTATCAAAATGGGAGCAACGGTGGCGTTGCTCTAAGGAGGAGATGATGTAAAATATGCAAAGCACTCAACACAGTGGCTGTTACAGGGGCGATATCAATAAATGTGAAGTATTCTTTTGTTATTGTCATTTCTCCTGCATTAGAGAGTTTTCATTCCAGGCCACTTGATACTCTCCATCCACGGAGGGCCAATTTTGGCTTTCAACACTGCATCCATAGGCAGATAGATGGGTAGGGAAAATGTATGAGAGTCATTGCGGATTCTGAAGTCACCCCATTCCTGCTGGGACGGGTGAGCTCCAAGCAGCCAGGCCCTCATCTCTTCCTGGGACTCAGGGTTCACTCTGTGGCCTCAGGCCCACCTGTACCTGTGATGGTGACCATAGTTGGAGGATTTGGGCTTAATCTGTTGACCTTAAAAAGCTTTCAGAGGCCCAGAAAGCAGGCACCAGGGGGAGGATCTGCTGTTGACTCCTGATTCTTGGAGCAGAGAAGCACTGGGGCGTGAGCCTCCCCACAGTTCTCAGGTCCAGCCTGGCCAGCAGTAACTCGCAGGTCAGCTCCAAGCCTGTGACAGGTGAGGACAGGGACACGTCCACATGTTCATCTCCACACGTGTCTTATTTCACCCCTGCAACAGGCCGGGCTCTGAGCTACCCCTCTAGATCCCGGTGCTGCCTTCCTGGAGTTTGTGGCTTAACAGGTAAGACAGTTAAGAACATGGCATCAAAAGCAAAGGTGATAAATGTGCAAAATGTGCAAAATGCATCACCATCTATTTATTTTACTACACTTGGCCACCACCTACGCTCTTAAGGTTATTTATGTCGACCCGTCTCTGTGGTAGAGCTACCTACTAAGGCACAGGTACGCATAGCACAATAGCTATGCTATGCAACACTGCGCGGCTGCTTATAAATTCCCAGTTCTGAACTCAGCAACCTCATGCTGTCACTGTAGCTGAGACCCACATGGTAAGAACATTTATCAGGGAAATCAGCAAACACTGCAAACAAGGGCTTTTTCTTTTTTTTTCTTGCTCCCTTTCTTTTTTTCTTCAGAGACCTGGGTGTTTGTTAAGCATTCACCAGCACACCACTGCCACTACCCAAAAGCAAACAAGGCCTATCCCTGATTCCCATGGGTTGCAACACACACACACACACACACACACACACACACACGCACACGAGGCAAGGCAGGGAGCCTTGTGCGTCATCCTGGGCAGAATGGCACAAACGGATACAACAGTGAGGGAAGGGGTGGCTGGAGCTGATCTTGCGTGGTGGGATCTCACTGATGGGCCTCTAGGTGACACGGGGAGATTCACACAAGGGACCCGGAGCCCCTGCTTTATCACCTGGACAGTGTTTGGGTCCAGGTTAATTCGTTATTCAGAAAGATCTTAGAGTCCCAAAGTCTCCGTGTGGGACCAATTGGCAGCTCATGGTTAGCTGAGTTACCCGACTTTTTCCTGGTCAGCTGGAGATGGATTTGTGCCGCTCAGACTGAGTATATCAGAGAGCTGGGAATTCCCCCAAGGCAGTGCTGGGTACTAGGCACTTGATAATAATAGCGTGGTTAATAATAATAATTCAGTCCGTTGGTTGCTAGAGCTGTGTAGAGCGTGTATTGATTTTCCCCCAAAGGTTTGGCCAATAGGAAGCAGGAGGTCCTACAACCAAGATAAAGTAAGCATTGCATTTGAAATGTACCGGATGTGTCTTTGTGATTATAAAGGCCGAGGAACTTGAAATTCTTAAAAGATGGGAGGGGGCGTTCTAAGCCAGCCCTGATGCCAGGGGCTGCCTGCTCATGGTCTCCGAGGCTCAGGTTCAAGAGGACTTCGCCAGTTTTATTCCCCAGTCTGTGGGTCAGGGCCTCGTGTGCTGTTTGGTTGAACTTGAAACAGCTTTATTCCAATTTAGCCTAATGTTTGTTTGTAGCACTTATTTGAGAAGGAAGAAAGGTCAACCCCTTTCAGTGTTCAAGTTGCCCCTACACACCTTTGTGTATCTGAGTGAATCAGGGAGCCGGTGACAGGGGAGTGGAGGGGAGGAAGGGAGACAGGACAGAGCGGAGAGAAGAGGAGCAGAGGGGGACGGAGGAGCGGAAACCAGGACTGAGGCGGCCGCAGGGGCCTTTCTGATAAGAAGGGAGCGGGTAAAGAATGGAGGAGGGGAAAGAGGGCGAAAATGGGGAGGAAGAGGAAGATGACAAGGAGGCAAAAGAGCGGAGAATGGGACTGTGAAATCGGGGTGCTGGGGACATGGAGCACTTGGATCTCGCCCTTCCCCTGTGTCAGCTGTTTACCTAGACCCGGCCTCAGTCTTCTCATCTGTAAAGTGGGGGGAAGAAAACCCACAGCACAGGTTCCCAGAGAAACCGAGGCCAGAAGGCGGCTTCAGCACAGCCCCCAGGGCCACAGGGGGCCGGCGCAGGCAGCCACCCGCGGAGGTCTCCTCTGCTGACTGCGCCCTGTGCACTGGGCTGGGCCTGGACAGCGGAGCTCTGCGCGCAGGGTCTCCCGGCACCTGTCCCCCACCGGGTCCTCAGCGCGCTGCAGAGGCGCCGCGGCCACCAGTGAACTTTCCACAAAGACAGTTTGCGGCGAGCGGCTCTCAATTCATAACCTTTACTGGTCTCCGCAGAGCCGTTAGGACCATTAGGCTGTGGACTCAGCACCGCTTTAGCTCTTAAGTTAATACAACTGAGACTTTTTTACTTCCCTATTGGGAAGGAACATGTGCAATTTTCGTGATTTCTTAGATCATCCCATAAGTAAATCAAATATTCTTTCAAGCCCAGTTATCAAAATTGTGTCCTTTGATACCATGTCTTCCATCAAACCGCACTAATCCAGTTCAACACATTTTAAACCTCTGCTATCTTCTAATATCATCCCTACCAGATAGAGTAATTAAATTTGTACTTTTTTTTTTACAAGTCGTACTCAATAAATCTGAATAAATTAACAACGCATTACTAAGACTGCTACATTAAATTTGCATAGTGCATTTAATGAATATGCAACTCCGAGTGAAAAGGTCTGCTACTGCGAACCTTCTGCATTAGCATAACTACTTCCAGCATGTTTCTTAAATAATGCACTCATTTGCACATCACTGGCTTGGCTAATTCTAACTTCAGTCAGGGTAGCCTTGTAATTAAGACTCTTGCTTCAATTTTTAATGAAGTTTATGTTACATCAATCCTGACAGTAATGAGAAGACATGGAAACAAAAAGGCTGCTAATAATTAAATTCACAAACCAGTTTGAGGGATAATAATTCCTGAGGAGAAATTACATGACTAATTATTAATTAAATATTCATACTATTGCCCAACCATCTCACTTAACTGCTCTCCTTGTTGGTAATAATGTTGAGATGTGGATGCCTTTTGCCAACCGCTCTGAGTTTAAGGTCTCTGGTTAATTTTAGTGCGCCATTAATCAATATGACACACAAAAAATAAAATTGTTTTAATTGGTATCATTTTATTATGTCTAAATATTACTACAGTTGGTTTAGTTTGTGGGGGATTAATCTAGTTAGTCGGTGCCTGTTTTATGGAAACATAAATCCAGTTTATATCCATAAACATCTAATGGCAGGACAACTTGACCTTTTTTTTTTGTGCCGTAACATTACTGTTTACAGATAATTACACCAACTCTTTAAAAGGTTATTTAATAGCTTTGCATTCATCATAGTAAAATGAAAAAAAAACACCCAATATTATTGAACTCCAGCCTCTTCTGAGGAGGTCTCAGAGACCCTCATGTGCCCCTGCTGCAAAGTAAGCAATATTAATGTGTGGATTTTTAGAAAATGTATGTGAGCATCCTCGGAAAGTGTACAAACAGATTCGCATGTTTGGGTCTGCGTCTTTCCATGTCTCATTTATAATCAAGATGGCATCTGGTGAGGAAGAAAATATTCCCCATTGTCACAAGTTTCCAGTGCAGGAAAACACATGGAAAGGAGCTTTTATGATCGTGCATCTCAGAAATGGCAACAATTTCCCTACAAAACGCAGTAAACAAACATTACAGAACCCGAGAAATTACCATGATGAAGCCTAATTGGTCGCAATATTTATTGTAGACATGTTTCCCCCTTTCTGTTTTCTAAGTGGTATGCAGGAATCTACATTAATAATGGCAACTTCCCCATCTGGAGGCAAGTTTAGCAAGGACAAGAGAAGATCTACAATATTTAACTGGACAACATGTATCACTAAATCCGAGCACATCATGACATTTGTTTAAATCTCTGATAAATTCACCCATACACACTTTATGGAGACCATTTCGCTTATTATAAAATTAAATAGACACAGAATAAAGTCCCTTTCATATCCTGCAGGGGCATTTGGAAATTCTAAACCAGGGCAAACCTTTCAGTTCATTTTTCTAATGATTCAAACTACTTGATTCATCAAAGTGAACCAAGACGATAATCATAAACCGGGGGCAAGGATCCCCCTCAGCTACTCCTTGTCACCCTACTCCAAACTGACAGGTTTGTAGGGCATTATTACTGGGCACCGGGTGTACCAATCACTCCCTTCGGTTAAATCTTAACAATCTTTTTAACTTTTCTTTTTTATCTACTCGCTTAAACTAACACCTGAAGGCAATTTCTAAAGACCACTCTCCATGAGATAATTTAGCGGTGCAGGTCAGTGTACAGATGTCCCAGTAAGTCTGTGTCCCTGGTCCTGCCTTTTGGTTCTTTCAGGAGAGGAAATCCTTCTATGTTCAAAACTCTATGTGCAGAATGAGAAGTCTCCCAGACTTGGTAAGATGCAGGCCACGAAAGTGACCAGGCTGGCTGGCTACACTCTGGTGTGCTTGACCCAGAAGACCCCTCTCTCACTGCCAGGTGACACTACACTTGTCCCAGGCAGGGAAGGTGGAGGGAAGCAACCCTCACTAAGGGACCCTGCTGACCAGAGAACCCTGCTACCTCCTCCGGGGGACACAGCCAGAGCCCCAGCCACACCTTGATTCCAATCTCCTCCGCCCTCAAGAAAGCTTGTGTGACCAACTTTCTGAATACCAGCTCCCCTTTCTGAATGGGGACGAGCTTCCCTCCTTTGCAGATGTTGGGAGGAGTCATCACATGCGCAGGCATTTAATACTATGCCCGGCACATGGGCTGCCACAGCAAAACGCCCATCATCGGCATCCTTGTCGTTTTTTGCCAAGGGAGAGTGCCAGAAATTCTATCACTGAAGTTATTCTTTTGAGATAATAGCGTGGTTAAATCTCTATTTGTGTATTTATTTATTTTTTAATTAGAGAAACAGATTTAATGTATGATATAAAAATACATAAGATTTTACAAGATTGGTTTAAAATGGCTGCCACTGTAAGCTACCATATCAGGTGTGGATGGATGAGTGCTAAATGTCTGTCTGCACATCGGAAATTGAAAGGATTGGGTCGCAGTCCTGGAGCTTAGTGTAGTTTCCTGGGCAAGTCTATATGTGGGGGCTAAAGGGTCTGTGGTGACAGGCTGTAGGGTCTGTGCTGGGTGTCGAACAGTCTCTAAAGGTAGCCAGGAGACAACATCGAAGTTGAAGGTGAAGATCGGAGCTCCTCTGAAGGAACAGAAGCGAGCTTTTCTTCTCTAGGCCATTTTTATACTGTTTAGGGGACAACGCCCCCTTTGGTGGGTCTTCTGTCTGCAGAAAATTCTCTCAGCTACATTTAACTATCTTAAGGGAGCCAGATGAAGTCCTGAGGGGTCACCCAAGCCTTAGTGTGAGTTTATGGACCAGCTCCCTTGTTCCCATGATGGGGGCAAGGGAGATGATACAGGAGAGGTAAACGGGAAGAATGTTAAATGGAGAGGGAGGCTGTAGCGAGCGGACGCAGAGCTCCCAAGGGACAATGCCACACACACCGGGGCTGTTTCATCCCCAGGGCACAGTATAAGGACCCCTAAGAAGACAAAAGCAAAACCAAAAACCTATCGTATGGATGTAGGTTCCGAAGTTCTTGAGCTCTGGTCTTGGAAAGTGATAAACTATTAAGAACATAACACAAATGCATCCGGTTTTTCTAGAACAGCTTAATTTTGGTTCCTCTGCTTTGTATCTATCAGGCTTGGTTGGAGGAAGTGGAAAGTTTTTATCATAAACTGTCGCCTTCTAGAGGAACTCTGGGAAGGAAAAACCCACTATTTTCAATAAATGTTTGACAGGCATCATCAGATACCTGCCTTAAACACCAAAGGATATGCAGTCTTTTCTGTCATCTGTCTTCTTTACGCTGCACCACAAAATGTCCAAGAAAAACCCACCCAGGCCTCGGCTCATAGCCACGCTGGGTTGGAGTTCGAGGGGAATTGTTGGCGGCCGGTACTCCCTGGCCCTTCCCCACGAAGGCAGGGGATGGCAACTCCTGAGATTTAGGAGTCAGACAAATTGCGGGTCCCTCACTTCCCCAGACGTGCGATTCAGGCAAACAGCTGGCCTTTCGGAGCCTCGAGGGGCACGTGGGGAGCACTGTGCGTCCTTTCAAAGGACACACGGGGCAAATCCACACGGCTGGAAGGCCCAGGTGCCCAGCAGTGGGATCCTCCTCTCCTGCCTAGGCTGGCATCGCGCCCACACCTCCCCAGGCAGGGGCGCGGTTCTGGAGGACAATTGTACCTGCATCGTAAAGCTATCTTCCTTCTTCCTTCCTCCATTTTTTTTTCCTTCCTTTTCCATTCCCCCACCCTCTCTCCCCACCTTTTCCCAGTACTGGAAATCAAACTCAGGACCTTGCCCTTGCAGGCAGGCACAGTGACGCTGAGTTACATCCCAGCCCCTCAAAGCTCTTCATTTAAACTCTGCTGTGGGCTCGTGTGTCTTTGTGGTCACATTCTTACTGTTTTACCCATTATCCAAGCTCACTTTTTGTAGCAGTCCTTGTTTCTTTGCAGACTAGGAGTCTGCTTCGATTGTGATGAGGAATAAATGACTTGGATTTGTAAAACCCAACAATATCTGGCACTTCAGAAGTGTAGTAAGTGAAAAATTTTAAACACACTCTGATGGTTAGATCCCAACTTCTAAAAACCCGTTTTCACTTGTGCCCCTCCCTGGGGCAGCCACACTCCATCATCACTGAGCAGAAGGCCTCTGCCTGTGTAAATGCCGCTTCCCTGGCCTTGAATCACTGTTCCTTTCCGTCTGGCTTCCTGTCAAACTCTTATTCATCCTTCAAAACCCAGCTAAGCAACCCCTGTCAGAAGGCCGTCCCTCATGTCTCCTGTCTTCTGCTTCTTCCTCAGGGTGCCCACAGGCCCACCATGCTGTGCTTGTCATGGCTTGGATAATCTATTTACACTCGGACTGGAGAAGGACTGCGTGGGGCCTTTTCATCTCAACTTCTGGTGCATTGCAGGGCACGTGGCAGCACTCCTTAGATGTCTGTGGAGTCAGACTGGACTCACGTGACAAACAGCAAGTCCGTGATTACATTTGTAAACCTGAACCTCCGAATTTCAATACGCATCTCACATGGAAAGCAGCTTTCTCCCGGGAAGAAGGCAAAGGTAGGGCGTTGCAGCAGCGGGGAGGCGGGCAGAGGTGCGGAAGAAAGTGCTTCGTGCATGGTAAGGGCTCCCCTAAGGGTCAGGGTCGCTTCAGAACGCATGGCTCATCGCCCTTATCTGTGGCTACGGCGCCACAAGTCTACAGCCCCTGTCTGATTCTAATCAGAGAGTCACTTAGCGTCCTAATTCCGTGGACACAGATAGACATTTTCCCTCCAGGCACAACGTCAGGCCACGAAGTTGAGAACTGCAGGCTGCAGGGCAGATAGCGAAAGCCCCAGAAGCTTCTCGGGGGGAAAACAAGTGACCAGCGATATGTGTGACCAGCGCAGCTGTCGGCAGGGTGGACAGGCAGGCGGTGCTGCAGGAAGTGGCTGAGGCCAGCCGCTCCCAGCTCCTCTGCGTGCCGAGAGGCTGCTGTTCAAGGCCGGCTCCTTTCCGGGGAGGGGCCGGAGGAGGAAAGGGCAGATTGCTAAAGGCTCCTGTGGCCCCTTTAACCCTGACCCGTTCGGCTGGGCCCTTGGCCAGCTCCCCGGCCTTCTCTGCCTTGAGCACCCAGGCTCTGGGCCCTGTCTCCGTTCAAACCCCGAGCACGTCTGTGTGAGGGCGGATGCACTATCTCATCCCCGAGCCAAATATTTAGCATGCAAATTCTTCAGAGAAGAAGAGCGAGAGAATAATGTGTTCACTACACCATCATTTTGTTTTAATTGGAGAAACCTCCACCTACATTCTCATCTGAAAATGGAGAAAGCGCAGGAGGATGGATATCATGCTTTAAACCTGACTGTCTGGGTGAGACCGGGGTGGGGAAGAGTGTTAATATTTTTCTTTATTCGCCCGATGTTGTAAAAAGCTAAGAAAATAACTAGAAAGAATGGAAGATTGGTGACTAGTTCCTCTTCTCTTTCTACAAAGCAGTTTGAGAAGTTGATGGGAAAAAAGGCAAGTAGCATAGCGAAATGAAGCTCACCGTTAAAGTCGTAACCTGGAGTTTTCTGCAATAACCGTGTACCCATCTAACCATCAAAAGAATGTTACATAAGTTTAAAAATATTTACAAATGATCGCAGCTACATGTGTTGTACAAAAGGAACTCGGGACATTTCAGAGCCAGGTAAAGAGACGAGAGCAACAGTCTGCCCAAAGCCATCAGTACTGACTACCGAGCTTTCCCTGTGTGGACAAACTCTCTGCGGACAGCGCTGCAGCCCTGGTCCTACTGCTGACTCCTATGTCTTGGCCGGCAGCCTCTCCTGGAAGTCGCAGCCTCTCCCGGGAGTGGCAAGAACAGGAAGATTAATCCATGAGACTGGCTGTAACCCGTGAGTCCTAGCCGGGCTTACCCAAAAGGCACCTCCAGTGGACAGCTCCGTGTCCCTGACAGCTAACGCCTCGTGGAGCGGGAGGGAGGCTCAATCCGACAACGTGCTGCAGCCAAACCAAGACAGAGTGGGCTCGCAGGTGCTCCTGCGGGCTCACCGTACACTGCGCTCACAAACGCAAAGTCCCCTGCCAGGAGGCTGGCAGTTGCCTACCCAGAACCCTGTCCGGCTCTCGTGTTACCCGGCCCCTCACTCCTCCCCGATCCTCCCCCAGGAAGCCTTCCCGCCAACGACTTCTACCAGGCCCCGTGTTTCTCATGAGGGGCTGGGGGCGAGGGCACCCGGGAGGTCTCTGCGACCCACTTGGGTCGCCTCCTTCGCGGCTCTCGCTTCCCCCCACCGCAGCAGAAAGTACCCAAACTTCCCGCTTTGCACACATGTCCTGAATTGGTCTGCACCTCCATAAAGTCTCGTCTGCATTCACACTTTGCTATAAAGCTATTAACTTAATGTATTTTATATCTACTACCCCACTCGGGATCTTTCCTCTCCTACCCTGCGTGCTCTCTGGGATCACCGTGGTCCACTGTCCCCCAACCTTCTTGTCTCTAGAACAAAGCATCTATTTTGTTTCATTAGAATCCCGGTGACACTGCTTGTGATGGTTATATAATATGTGGCAGGCTCTGTCACAATTTATTTAGACATCCTCTCCTTCATTGCACACTGAGAACGCAGAAGGCTTCCGCTGTGGTCCTGGTGGGGCTTTGCTCCCTCTGGGTTTGGAGCTCAAATTGGAATCAGAAAGGAAGCTTGGCAGGGACAGCACAGTCCTGTCAGGAGTCACCCGTCCCGGGCCAGGGGGTGCTCTACCAGATGTGCTGCCTGCGGACCCCAACATCTGGCAGAGACAGGGATGTAGTGTCCCAAGGGTCAGCTCCAGACCCTGTGTGTGGAGACAGGGAAGGGACTCGCATTCAACTGGCAGAGTCAAAGCCCACGTCGCTGCTGCCGGTGGCCCTGGCTAGCTCCTGAGAATTCAGGGACGTTTCCAGCACTGAGGCCCTTCGCTCATGTTTTGCTTTCTAGAAGGTTTCTGCTTTTTATTTTATTTTTTTATTTTATTGTTGTTTTGTTTTTGGTACCGGGGATCAAACGCAGGATCTTCTACTTGTAAGGCAGGCAGTGGCACCACTGAGCTAAATCCCCATCCCAGGTCTCTGCTTTTTAAAATCTTCTCTGACTCTTGATTCGAACAAATCCCTTGCCTAAAATTTACAAGCCTAAGACATCTTTCAGACCTTGGGGAAACAGCAAGGAGGAGGTATTGGGTCTACTTTCCACAGCAGACTTGCCTGTGGTCTCCACACAAACCCAGTCCTCCCACCCCTCTTTGCAGAAAACTACAGCCTGCACATCTCAGCAAACCACTTACATAATTCTTCCTGCCATTACCCAAAAATATCTCAGAGCACTTGGCTCGAGAATGTTTTGTGGGCTTAAATTTACACTCGGCACTTCAAATGCATCCCTGTAAGCCTGTTGGACCTTCCAGGGTGAAAGCTCAGAAATTCTAATACACACTAGAGTGCACTCACAAATAAACATGGTCTTTTTTTTAAAATCTTCTCTGACTCTTGATTCGAACAAATCCCTTGCCTAAAATTTACAAGCCTAAGACATCTTTCAGACCTTGGGGAAACAGCAAGGAGGAGGTATTGGGTCTACTTTCCACAGCAGACTTGCCTGTGGTCTCCACACAAACCCAGTCCTCCCACCCCTCTTTGCAGAAAACTACAGCCTGCACATCTCAGCAAACCACTTACATAATTCTTCCTGCCATTACCCAAAAATATCTCAGAGCACTTGGCTCGAGAATGTTTTGTGGGCTTAAATTTACACTCGGCACTTCAAATGCATCCCTGTAAGCCTGTTGGACCTTCCAGGGTGAAAGCTCAGAAATTCTAATACACACTAGAGTGCACTCACAAATAAACATGATCTTTGGAATCCTCTGCTGAAGGATTTGGGAAAGATAGTTAGAAAAACAGAGATGATACTCCCCCCCACACACACACAATTAAGCCAATTCCTGCTTTCTCCAAGGGTTTGCCCTAAATTCTCGGAAAACATAGGTGAGGTGCGGGACTCTGTGAGCTGGAGTCCTTTCTTGTGGGTGAGGTTTCACTGGGCTAAAGTGTCTGAGCCTCTGTAATGCAGGGGTGTTCAATTCAAAAACCAGAGTTTGGGGGAGAACCCAATTCAATGATGTATCTGAAAACTACAAAGCTGTTTCAGCCCTCAGAGCTCAGAGTCTTCTCTTCAGATCCTCACTGTGCTCGGATTCACTTTTGAGATCAGGACATTTGTCACCACTTTGGGATGGGGTGCACTTTGGAATGGTCTAGGAAGAAGGCAGAAATAGGACCCTAGTGGGGCCCCATGGCTCACCACATTGTCCTGAGAAAAGCCCCTTTTTCTCTGCATCTCAGTCTTCCCGAGAGAAACACAGGCTTTGACCAGATAATCACAAATGCCTCCTCTCAGTCTGTGATTTGCACAATCCCCAAACCTTATGCTCTCGGAGTGGAGCTTTCAGAAGGTGCTTGGGTGCTGGGGTTGCTATACTCCTCTGTAGGTTAATCCATGGGTGAGTTCAGAGCTGGATGTGCTGCTGGGAGGTGGGGCCTGGTAGGAAGAGGTGGTCACTGGTTGTGTGACCCGAAAGAGTACATCTCCCTGCCCTGCTCCTCCCCTTGTGCTCTACTTCCTATCTGCCATGATGTGAGCACCTTTCCTCCGCCAGACCCTTCCACCATGATATTTCTGCCTTGGAGGCCGCAACTGTGGACTCTTCCTGTGGGTATTGGGTATTGTGCCTCAGTGATGTGAAAGTGACTAAGACAAGTCCATAGCAGCCCTCGGTGAGTCCTCTGAGCCTCTTTTGAGACCACAGTATGTCTTTGTCACTTCTGAAAGAGTAGATACCTCTCTAGTGGGTGCTGACTTACAGATTCCCGGCCTGCCTTGCTCTGCGGTATCCAAACTTGTGACCTTGTTGAATTCTCATGAGCACCTCTTGAGTCTGGTAGGGGGGATATCACTGTCCACACTTCATAGATGGTGACGACGAAGACCTGGGAGGGGCAAGGCCTGCACAGATTACCCTGGCAGCTGCCGAAGTCCAACCTCTAGGACCTGGAAGGGTGTAACTATTAGGGGAAGCAGAGACCTATGGAGCCACTTGTCCCCAGGGCTCTGGGAAGTGTGAGACAAGAGGCAGCCATCCCGTACTGCCTGGTGGCTGCGACAGCTTCACAGCCAATCTTCTTGCTCCCACTCTTGCCTCTCATAGTTGCTTCCCAAAGCATGAGTGATGACCACAGTCAATGTCTCTTCTCCGCCCAGACCCCACCCAGGATGACCACACATCAGCATGTCCATCACTCGCTGAGCCCCAGGCCCATATCCCACCCCGACCCCCACCACGATAAAGCACAGCTACTCATTCACTCCACTCCAAGCCCACCAGACTTTCTGCTGGTCCTTGCACAAGCCAAGCACCCCAGGACATTCGCACTGTGATTTTCTCAGCCTAGAAGACTGTCCCACACGGGATCATTTTCTCTCTTCCTTCAGGCCTCTGCTCCACATCAAATAATCAGAAAGGTAGACACCTGATTATCTTTACCCTCTGTTATTTTTTTTCCCATAGCACTGATGACCAACAGGAATATGTAATCTCCCTTTTAAATGTCTAGAAGGTCTGTTTCCCCTTTCTAGAATGGATGCTCTAAGACAGTGGTGGTGAACCTATGGCACGCACGCTATAGGCTGCTGTCTGATATCACTGAAAGTTCCATCACTGCTCTAGGAGGACAGAACTGGGTGTTCGCTGATATGTCAAAAGTCTTAGAATTGTTCTGATATACAGTATAAGGGAAATATTTGTCAAATGGATAAATGGACCAAAACAGGGAGCAATATGGCCAGAGCAGTATCTAGGAACAAATCATGAAAATTACCCATGTTCCAATCTAAACTAAGGAATTGGCCAAAAGATGACAGGCATGTTGGTGGAGCCAGAGCACAGAGCTTTACGTACCCGCAGAAGTGACTCAGGCTTCATCCACTTTCCCTCAAAGTGGCAAACGAGCTTCAGTCTCCAAGGCCAGCTTCTGCCTGCCTCTCCTGAGCACCCAGGCCATACCAGTCGGTCCCCCACCTGCTGTCACCACATCTTGTGTTGCCATTCTTGGTTTGCATGCCTGTCTTCCCTGACTGCTAAGGAGGATATCCACTGCTCACCCTCTGTGGGGCCCCACGGTCTCTCCTCTCCCTTGTCCATGTCGTTCTGAAGCCCAGCATAGACCAGGAGCACAGGTGAATCGAAAATGTGCACCTGGGGACTCCGGCTCAGCTCGCAGGGATCTTTAACTTCTTGAAGAGAAGCTCTGCATATCCCAGAAGGATTGGAGAAATGTCAGAGAGGACACCCCCGGATGAAATGGAAATCCCTTTCCTGCCTGGCAGGCATGTGGACTCTGTAGGACACAGCCTCAAAAATGTGCAGACTGAACACACACGTGGAGGCAGCCTCTAATGCCCCACTGCTCTTCCTATTTTACATTTTAGAAGGGACAATGAATCGGCGACCATTCTTAGGGTTGAGTTGGATAAAGTTCCAAACTGATCCCTAGACTGTCAATACAGAGATCAGCAGCAACTGAGAACTTGCCCAAAACACAGACCCTTGGTCCCACTCCAAACCCAAGGGATCAGATTCAACATCTGGAGAGATCCCAGCTGCTCCCTACTCACTGCACAGGCCTGGAAGTGCTGCTCTAGGGCACATCGGAAACCTCAGAGGGCCAACAGCGGCTGATACTTTGCCACCTCGTCTCTGCAAATACTTATTCTGTAGTTTGCCAGGTGGAACCCAGCCATCTGATTAAAACAACAAACAAACAAACAAACACACACACCAGTGGTAGTTTTGATAAGCCACAAAGACTGAGAAGTGCTAGAGGCATGTCGTCGTAGTGACCTTGTTTCTCAAAGAATGGCACCCAGACTTCTATGCGCCTGCAGCAAAGAATTCTGGGCATATGGGATTAGAATCTTGGAGGTGAGTAAAGCCCTGAAATGAGTATTTTAAATAACTTTTGTGGGGGGTTATAAGGTACATTTCAGCTTATGAACCTCTGTCCTAGGGAAAGGGACAATGGAGAAGGGACGTCACAGTGCTCCTGTCACTCCATTCGCCTGACATTCCTTCTCTGCCACCAGCGCCCCTGTTTGTAACCTCTCTTGGAGGACCAGTGTCCCCTACTTTCCAGCCTATGGCTTAGAGACGACAGACTGGTCCTCTTTAAAGCTGACCCTAGCCCTGAATGACATCAGGGATTAACTGAAAGATACAGTCTGTGGTCAAATAGCTTGTGAAACAATGCATTCAAGAAATTTCTGGGGAATGCACTTCTCGGACTCTTTAATAGCCCAAAGCACTCTGTGATGTGCAGTAAGATGTAGCACTCAATAAATACAGATTGCTTTTTAAAAAGATGGAGTGTGTATGGGGCTATGTCCCTTGGAAAAGCACAGGAAGCCCGGGTTGCATGGTTTACCAAAGGTTTCTCTGGGTCTTATTTGATTCAATGGCTCCAGCAGTCTTTGAGGGGGTGTCTATGGGCACAGATGAAGAAAACAGGCTGGAGGGGGTGGGGGGTGCCAGGGCTGCCCCGCCAGCTGGTGGCAGACTGTCCCAGGGCTCAGGGGCAGATCAGGGTGGTGGAGGTGTGGCCCCTCCGACTCCCAGCCCTGAGGCTTTCTGAGGTGCCTGTCTGCTAGTGCAGGTGTGTTCTCTGGAATGGAAACGGGCCAGGGTGAGTTGGTTTCTTTGTGAGGATACTGCAAGATTAAAGCAAATCATGCATATGTTGATTGATCAGGCATAATACAATAACTCATGGCCTCTCTCTTTCAGATGGTTCTTCAAAAAAACCTTGCAGAGACCACTGCCCTTAGCTATGGGATGCAAGAGGAAGAATTGCTCCAGAAACCAGAAAAGTGATGCCTAACCTTTGTGTCTAACTTAAGCCTAGACTCGCTAGCATCTGTGCTTTCCTGTCTGGGTAGCATGGGTCCTTTCCTGTGTGTCCCACCTCTGTTTGTGCCAGCTAAGTCAGAAGTCTCAGGGAACAGTCTAGGAATCAGTTTGGAACTTTATCCAACTCAAGACTAAGAAGGGTTGCTGATTCATCATCCCTTCTAAAATGTAAAATAGGAAGAAAGGGGCTAAAGGTGTAGGGGAAGTGGGAAAGGTAGGGGAAAGGAAATAAGGGAAAAGAAAAAAATATGAGAAAATGAAAAAAATGGAAATAAAGTTTTTGTAAATAGGGAAGGGAGGAGGGGGTGAAGAGAGGGCAGGGGTATGGGGGAAAAATGAGAACCAAAGCCTGTCATGTAGAGGTACAAGATCCCAGTGGTGAATGTAACTGTACTGTATATCTAAAAAGTACCAATAAACTCAATGAGAAAAATAAAATAAAACAGTGAAAGGGATAAAACTACAAAATAAGGCAACATTTTCTGATGTAAAACCCATACCTTTTCTGATATACCATAAGCATAGGATTGAAGGGGAGAGCTAAGTTGAAATACCAGCCTTGCTGATATTTAGCTGCCTGGCTTTAGGAAGGGCACACAACTTCTCAGGCCCAGTTTCCTCAGCTGTAAAACAGAGAAATGTTGGATCTGCGGAAGTGTTATGGGCTTAACTGACACAAGTTATGTGCATGGTATTTTGGAAATAATGTGCAGGGCAAATATTACTTAACATACTTGACCAAGTATTACTACTGTGACTACTGTTACTACCACTTCTTAGCCCTGCTTACTACTACTATTACTGTGCTACTACAAACTGTTCTATGAGGAATAATCTGTGTCAATAGAAACCTATACTAAACCGAGGGAGGAGAGAGAATGCTGAGCGATATAATAAACCTGAATCTCTTTCTCCTTTATGTTTCCCTCATCCAGGTCTTACAAAGACAAATGTATCTTTCTTACGCAAGATTTTATTTTAAAACGTGACAACAGGCCATTTCCAAAGTGTTTCATTGATGGCAAAGTGAGTCCATATCTTTTTTATAGTTGCATTAATTCATACGATATTTCAACCAGGTGCCCTGTGCCAGGCCCAGGGGTGAGGACCAGTGCATGCTTTAATTACCAAACATTCCCGTGGTGAAGAAGAGGAAGTGGGAGGTGGCTCTCTGCCAGGCATGGGCATTTAACATCGCAGGACCATTCCTATATTCCTCACCCCAACACAACAGTGTAGTTTCTTGGCTAAGAGTGCTTCGTATAAGCTATCTGTTATGGGCCAGTCCTGGTTCGAGTCCTTTTCTGCATTTTCTTAACATAGGCCACCTTTTGGGGCTGAACATATGGTTAGGGTAATTTCTTATCGCTTTGAGATTTCTGTTTTCTCAAGTCTGACTGGGTATCCAGAACCTGCCTTTTGTCTCTCAGGATGAAGATGCACATAGAGGCGCTTAGATAATTTTGGCAATTTAGCTCAGTGCATGTTTATCGAGTACCCTGAACAAGAGGCAAATGGGCAGCCCCATGGCCCTCCTGGGTCAAGGACTGAGTCCAGAAAGCACAGACACCCCAAGCCCAGTGACTGGGGCAGCGTTTCTTTCCAGAGATGATGCGTAACCTAAAGGAGAATTCCAGTCTGCCTTGTTACCAGTCCTTCCTTTCTGCTGGGCCATGTGCACCAAGGAACTCGGAAATCCTTTTATTTTAATTGTGAAACATTCCAGCTAGGAAACAAGCTCACGGCTGGCATGTGTAATTGAGCTCCTGAGAGGCCACGTCGGGGAGACTTGGGGATGAATCACCCGCAGTCCCTCTGGTCTCACCGAGACCCATTGATGCTTAATAAATCCAAGTCGGTACAAATATAATTGAGTTACCATGCTGAATTAGCTCACATCTAAATGGCATTCATGTCTACAAATGGAATAATTAGAGTCTAGAAAATGGGATGTATCAAGTGGCGTCCCAAGTGACAACAGAGAGGCATTTGTATTCATTCAATCAACTGCTTTAGAAAAAGCCACTGTAAGACTTGACTCAGGCAGGATGATTAGATGTGGTGTTTGCACGTTCAGTTTCTCTCACCTTTCTGTATTTGTGTTTACCTCCAAGAGGCTCCTTTACTTGCTCTTTAGATATCTGAAAGAAACAAGTCAGCCTGAAGTTCTTACTGACCACCTAGTTTTAAGAAAAAGAAAAGAAAGATGGGAAAAGGGACGGGACAGACCTATGTGAGCCCCCGGAGCTGTTTGTTTTTGTGGATGAGAAATGACTTCTCTGTTGCTAGGTGCACCGCTAAGAGGAGTTCACATGAGTGGGACAGAGTGGTTTGGGCTGTGAAAGCCAGACCACACTCTATTTAAAAAATACCCAAATACCCAATCTTAAAACATAAAGTTCACATCTTTATCCAAAGAAGGATTTGTATTACATGGCTTTACATCCAAGTTATTTCACTTGTGAAATTTTAAGATATCCCAATTTAATACTCCCTCAATTAACAGTTCAACTCAGCAAATATTATGGACCAGAAAGAAGGCTAAATGGCCTCCTTCTAATTCACACTGCAGTCTTCAATCTAATTTACATGCTTAGTTTATTTATTACCCCAATTAAGTTTTGCAAATAGTTTGCAATGAGGGCCCCATGACCTCATAACTCACAATTACTCTTGGGATCTCCTGCCCACTTCGACACATTTTGAATAATACTGCAGTATCTTCCAGGAAAGGACTGTCCTTCGTAAATGATTGATGGTGAGTGTGAGAATCTTGTCCTTAAAATTGTGCTCTGGCTGTGACTTTGCTTGGCCACCTGGTGCCCGGTTGACAGTTTGGAGCGTTTCCAGTGACCACAGGTTTTGTCATCCCAGAGTTCCCTGAGGTGGTTTACCATTGTCAAATGGATACTTTGGTGCTAGTTACTGGGAACAGCCCTTGCTGAAGATATTAGCTCGTGATATTGTTTGATGGGAGCCAGAAGAATGTATGCCTCTGACAACGTTCCGACTCATCAATTCACTCTAACACAGCCATTAAAAATTTGAACGGGTGAAATCCAAGTCTGCAGTTTAATCAATAGCCTTGTACCGATGTTAATTTCTTAGGACAGGCCAGGCAAGAGGTATATAGGAACTGTCTGAACTCTCTGCAACTTTTCTGCAAATGTAAAATTATTCCAGAATGGAAAGTTTAGAAAATGATCTTTTTACCCACAATCCCAGGTAGTTGTGCCTTTACAAGAGTTTCCTCTTTGCAGTTTTAAGAGTAGACCAACCAGAGACTGAGTGTGGCTTGGGGCCTGTGTGTGTGTGCGCGCGTGTGTGTGTGTGTGTGTGTGGGTGTGTGGGTGTGTGTGTGTGTGTGTGTGTGTGTGTGTGTGTGTGTGTGGTGAGAGATCTGGGAAGAGGCCTGAGCTGGGGTCCTGGCCCTGCTATGCGTCAGCCAGCAAGTCGCTGACTCTTCATGGTCCTGTTTCCTCATCTCACGGGGGCCATCAGTAATGTCAGCGAGACGGCGCTGTGTGAGACCAATGGGAAACAGCTGCTGAGAAGCTAAAATGAGTTTTTATGAAACACTTCACAGAGGTTGGGGTGTTAAGGATAAAAGAGTTGGCTTGTGAAGAAGACTTGACGATCATGTGGAAATCACAGAAAGAAAGATCTGAAAGTCTTGGAGCTAATTAGTCCCTATACCTTCAAGGATGGCATTTTTACACCACCTCACAGAAGCTCAGAAAAGCCAGGTGCCCCTTCCAGGGGTCACCATCCCTGGTCCGGAACAGAACTCACAACCATTTTCCCGGCCAGCACTCTCGCCATCTCACACTGGGGTGTGGTGATCTCTGAGTTTGTGTTTAAGACCGGCGTAGAGGTGGAGCTCAGTGGTCTGCCTGGTGTTTCCTTGCCAGGACGGACCTGGAGAGCTCCTTTGTCCCTTCTGCTAGCCTATTCGTATGTAGCTGTGATGGAGTTCAAAACCAAAAGGCTCACTTGTTAGGAATAGTCTAGTTATAGTATGGGGGACATTTGTTAAAATGCCTGCAAGTGGAGTTCGGCGTAGAATTCAAATTGCCTGATGTGGTCCAGCTGCAGAAAACACTGCTGTCGACTTCCCTGAACATCCGAAACTCGACTCCCCGACACACCTCCCCGGGAGCCTGACTCGCTCAGCAGCGTCTCCAGGTACAGAGTTTGGAGTGACTTTTCTTGTTTTCTGACATTGATTTAAGTTAAGGTCTTGTTTGGGGTCCTTTGCATCAGAATCTAAGGCTCGCTCCTCCTCACAGGTGTCTGAGATGTTGCTTGACAGTATCTGTCCCAAAAGCTCTCTTGGGAGACGTTTCAAGAGCAATGCCCAGCTTCTTCAAAGTCTCGCGGAAAGAGATTTCTCTCTGCTTCTTGTCACACCTCAAGTCACGTAATATGAAGGACAAAATAATCCATGTCCCTACAAGTTAGTGGATATTGGACTGACCAGTCTCCACAGAAGGCTTAGAAAAGAATTTCCACAATTGCCAGGTTAAGCAGGGCCACGTTCTTCTCATTAAATATTTCCATTTCAGTTACTTTACGTTTGTTAGCTGGCTATATGTTTGCTCTTCTAACCTGTGGATATGCCCATTTGTTCCCACTATTGTAACCTGCCTTGTACTGTTTACCTAGTTTATGTTAATATCCTCGACTGATAATTTAATTCCTGGATGAGTATTTCCTGAAATAGTCAAATAATCAAATGCAAATTGGCTTAGCATTTTCAGCGCTGCACCCAACAAAGGTGCAGGGGTCCTGAAAAGTGACCCAGTCGAAATCTCAAATAGGATTCATTCATTCCAAGCTGGGGCAGGGGAGCTGAGTGTTTGCATCTAAACCCAACGAATTTATTCTTTGCCTGGATTCATCACCTCAGAAGACAGACGTGGAAACAGTGCCTCCGTGCATTCAGCTTGCAACAGAAAAGTTCTCCTAGGAACTAGGACAGGAAGGAAGCTTTGAGGCCACCTCGGCATAGAGTCACTGAGAACTGATACAGTTGTGTGTATGCACTGAGTCCTGGATTCATTTATTCGACTGCCTACGTGGGAAACAGAGACATGGAATCCATTGGCAAGATGAAAGTTCTAGCACTCACCCAAGGCAAACAGGAAAAGAATCAAAACTACTGGGTTGCATAAGAAAGCATTTCTCTTTGTTAAGAAGAAACTGTCCTGCTGCTTTCAGCCATGCCTAATGTGAAGTCGAACTCAAATGATTTAATAAAAAAAAAATGTCACCGTACAAGGGGACCCAGAGGAGGGCCACTCCACCAGTGCCTTGTGCTGTTCTGAGACGCACGGGTCGTCCTCATGTTCCTCCCTATGCCAGAATCAAGACCTCAGCTTCGTCCTCAGCCTGGGTCCCTTCCAGGGCCATCACATATACACGATCACTTCCATAGCAAGAACAGGGCCATTTCTTCCTCCTGTCATTTTGTAAGAGAAGGCATCGTATCCAGGAGCCCAAGCAGAACTTCTACTCCAGTTAACGCTCGCTAAAACCCAGCCGCAGTCCTTCCCGAAACTCAACACTGGCAGTGGAAGTGAGATGACCAGGCTCAGTTTACCCTCGCCAAGACTGTAACCTTTGCACTGTGCTCATGTTCCCTGAAGAACAGATGGAAAGCTGAGTTTATGTTTGCAAGTAAGCAGGGAAAAAGAGCACTAAGTCGGTGATCCACAGGAGAACACACACTTGAAGAATGACCTGGAAATCACACATCTACGATTGGACTCTTCTGCCGTGACGACTGTCAGGCAGACGGACGCAAAGGAATCAGTGATTCTAACACCTTCCAGGTTATCTTCTTCATTAGACGTAGGAAGGGAAACTAACATTATTCTAAATATTTTCCAACCTCTTATTTTACATATGAATCACAAAGAGTCCTTCATTCGTGTGATCATACAGAGATTGACAATTAGATAACTGCTTCTGGAGAGTTTGGGGGAAAAGTTCGCATACTCTGAGAGATTCGCCCCGGGAGTAAACAAGAGTCTGAATTTAGAAAGATCCAACCCTCGATCAAGGTGGTCTGAGGTGCATTTCCAGAAGACGGGTGATAGCTGGGGTTATAGTTAGTAAGACATAACATCCTGTTATAAGAAGAGGGTTAAGAAGGACTAAAGAAGACTTCAGAAAAGAATCCTGGCAGTTGTTGGTACCACCCACGGACTGCACCAGGCAGCCTTCTTTGGCAAGGCTAACCTTACAGTAATAAAAGGTTTCATACGACCTTACCCGAGACACCCTCCTACCAGCACTGAGTATCTGATCATTGGGCTGCCGTTAGCTTTTCCAACCAGAGCTGGATGCACTGGGCGGTCTATGGGGACATTCAGCCCTGAGGCAGTTCCACTCACGGTATAACAATGAGTCCACTTCCTGACTCTGAAACAGACACCATAGTCCCTGTATGTATCCAGGAGAGTTATGTATGACTTACCTGGATGCCAGAATATATGTTCGCCTTACAGTTATCTTTTCCTCAGGGACAACTGTTCCAGGTCAGTGTTGATGATTTGGTCATTTGCTTTCCGTATCCATGGTTAAGAAATTCTCCAGATGGCCAGCTGATAATTAGTAAAAAGGTTCTGTTGAGCTTTGTTTAATAAGACAAGATTTCTTTCTTCAGTGCTGGGGATCAAACCCAGGGCCCTGCCCATGCTGGACAAGTATCCTACCACTGAGCAACACCTCTGGCCCTGCAGGATCAATTCATGATGTAAACTCCTCTACTAATTGAACATGACAGATTCTACAAAGCTCACCCTCGTAAAATCTCACTTGACTAAAAGTTCCAGCCTTTGGTTTTTTTAACTGCTAAGCTTTAGCACAAAGAGCCAACCATATACGTTTACTCCAAGTGTTCCATTTGAAAGCCATCCCTCTGGGATCCAGACTCACTCATCTCCGCCTCCTGCACTTTCTCCATCTCTCCCCACAGCCTCCACGATACTAGTTCATATTTAAACCTGGGAGCTGGCTGCTTGCAAATGTCTGCAAGCACCAAGGGGAAATTTGAGTGCTTCCCCAAGATTGTCACATGAAAAAAAAAAATCACCTAAGAAGCATTCCAACCAGAACTGCAACCCACAGCATTCTGATTAACTTCAGGCATCACGTCAAAGCCTGAGCAATCTGGTCCCCACGGAAGGCTGTTTTTGTAACCGCGAGAGTGTTGTTCTTTCGCCAGATGGAAACTCTTCAGCTGTGCCTTCTTCCCTGAGAACTCTGTCCTTATTAAAACACAGTCTGTGGTCTTAATTTGTTCAAATTTGCACTTTGGAGCCCCTGAAACACAGGGGGTACCACTTATCACACGGCAATGAATAGTCATTGCTAGAGGTGGTGGGGTTTCCTGGAGGGAGAAGGTGTTTGTTGCTGTGAATCTGCGATGTATAGGAAACCAAATGTCAAGCCAGGTTCATTGATTTACTGGGAAAATTAACTCCCCCCCCATTTCTAAAGAGAACGCCACACTGAAGAAAAAAATAAAGACACGTTCATCCTCCAGTTTGTCTGTAAAAGGAAGCTGCTTGCTTCCCTTTAAAATTTTGTCCAAAGCTAACATGGCTCTGCTAGACAATCCTATCTTTGAACAGAACCTGAAGTCTTTCTTTTATTATTGTAAATACCATCTCATAAATCTCAAACTAAGGGAAAACAGAACTGAAAGCTCAGTGATATTTAAATCAGAAAAATGTAGAACACACGCTCAGCTGTGTTCACGTTGTGTTAAAATGATACGCCTTAAAAACCAATGAGTAGAATGGATTATGTGTGGCCATGAATACTCTGCTACTCACACACTGGCTCAGGAAGACCAGGAGAAAAGACACTCAGGAGGGCTGGTCAGCGGGGGCTGTTGCTAAAATCAGCCCAGGGAGGCTGCCTGCTTGGGCATCTCTAGCCACAGGGGTCAGGATTCAGGATCAGGGACTGTCATGGCAGCTCACCCTCTGTATCCCCTCCTGAAATGCCAAAATCCAATGCTAACCATTTAGACACCTGCCTCATGCATGTGCTGATTGCCGAAAGTGCATTCCAAGAACTAGAAGCGTGTCACTCAGGAGCCTGAAAGGCAGGCAGGATCTTAGCACACTTGCATAATTGTGCATGCGTGCACACACACACGCACACACACACACACACATGCACACATGGGTATGGACACCCACACCTCCCACCCTGTCCCCCGTGCTCCCACACCTCTGCCCCCAACATACTGAATTGTAATTTGCCCGTTAGCAACATCTTCAGGTGTTTTCTATGTGCATGAGACGTAACAGGGACAGGGGTGCATCGCTCTAAAAGTAACTCTCCTTTGGTGTCCCTCATTCCATTGGGTTGTGTCAAAAAGAAGCACAGAATGCAAGTAATTGTTTATTCATATACAAAACACAGAGAGAGGGAATTTTCCCCAAGGAGGAACAGACTGAATAGTATTAACAGTGCTTTAAACTGTAATGAATTCCCAGTCTAATTCACTACGAGGTTTCAATTTATACCACATTTAGAGTACTCCAGGTTCAAGTAATCACTGCAGTAATTAGCTTACTTCCAGTCCTCCAAAATAAACCCACTAATTTTTGCAATCAGCCTTCATTTGGTTAATCACCAGTTTAATTGATTTAATTAGTTTGATCTGCAAAATTAGTCAAGTGTAAATACTGTTTTGTAAACAGAGTTTAGCTCCAAGCTGTAAGATAGGGAATTCTAATTCAAACCTAGAGTTAATAACAAACCCATACATTCAGGATTTTGTCATGGGATACAGCACCTGCAAGACAGAGACCTGTGGATGTGCTAGTGAATGTTTTGGAATTGTGCTATTACAGTTATAACATTCGCTAAGCTGAGAGAGTCCCTTTCTCAACTAACTCTAGCCCTGCATGGGGCTGATGTTTTGAAGCTGTAAATAGATGTGTCATTTCTCTTTCTAAATGATCTGCCTCAAATAACTAATGCTGACAAAGATTTAAATTTCGTATTACTGCAAATATTTCAAGGTTTGCTCACTGAATGATATTTTAAACCTTTCTTGAAACAAATTTTAATACCATAATCCTTTTTTTTTTTTTTCCTGAGACAGGGTCTCACTATGTAGTTGTGACTGACCTGGAACTCACTATGTAGCCCAGGCTGTTCTTGAACTCCCGGCGATCCTCCTGCCTCAGCCTCCCGAGTGCTGGGATTATAGGAGTGTGCCACAACGCCCGGCTTTATAATCCAATTTTTGAAGAAAATATATCTACATAAATTAACCAGATGTGGTACACACTGTGCCATGCAGAATATTTTTTGGCTAGGCTTTTGATACCATGAATTTGACAAGATAAAAGACTTATGAAATTCAGTGGATTCCTTATAGAATACAACATCTCATTTAAAAATCTCTGCCTGGTACATTACAAATGAGAGGAACTTGGGGCAGGAAGGCAATTATTTACAGATTCTATGTTCTCATGTTGCTTCTCATTACTGAGCTATCTGCTTGGAATTTTCCACACCTGTGTTTGATCGCTTTTGTTAAAAAATTATAATTATTTGGACCCACTGGGATTCCTTTAGTGTGCTACTAACTGAAACATTTAAACTGGATTAAGAACATTGGCAGCTGATGCTGGGAGCCTGGTACCACAAATCATTTAACAGACTGTTATTAAGAATCCAAAAGAAAGCAACCTGACTAAATAACCAAATGGGATCACCTACAACTCTCACAATGAAGTGGCCGTAGAGACAGAGGTAGGACCTGGGGGTGTGGAATCAGCCTGTGCATATTTACCCTATTAATGGCTATTAAAAACCTATTTTTCACTTAGAGGAAAGGCAGAGTCTTCTTGGTTCCAAACACCATGCTGAATTTCCCTGTAAAGTGTGCAGTTGTCAGGTGTCCGGCCTGTGTCACCTCACAATGCCCTCTTCTAGCTCAGGTTTTGTTTTTTTTGGGTTTTTTTCTGTAGCACATCTTATAGTATATGCCTCAGACTTCACCAGTCATAATATCCCTGTCACAACTACTCATCTCTGTAGGTCACATCAACTTGGAAATGCATGGATGTAGCTGTCTGCCAATGAAACCTTCTTTTTGGATGCTGAAATGGGGATTTCATAGAATTTTCCCAAGCTACAAAAATCATGATTCTTTGGAGGTTTTCGATGACTAAAAAATGTGGAAAGCCACTCTTAGCCCACAGGCCTTGCAAACACAGGGGCAGATGAATCTGCCCAGCAGGTTGCCAGTCCTGTCCCAGCAAGACAGGAGGCTACTGAGCCTTAGCAGAGGTGTTATTTCTAACCACACCGCCGCAAAGGCCATTTCATCGTCTGTCATTTGCTATTTCCTATCAATGTCAAGATGATTTCTCCCTTCTCATAGAAGTCACTCACATGCTAGACCCACAAGACACAGGGAAGACTGGGGTTTATGCAGGGGCCTCAGCTGGTGCTAGAGAGAAAGACTGAAAGGACTGGAGACACCCATACTCAAGGCCGCAGTCCTCTTTTCCCTCCCCTTCCAGCTGCCTTCGGTGTCCACGCAAACCCTTTTGGCAAGGTATTTCGGACTGAATGCTGCTCCAGATTTTTTTTTTTTTTTTTTTTTTTTTTTTTTTTAATCTTTAAGTTGACTTCCCTTGAAGTAAAACATTGTCATTCTTGGAGAAAGGAACTGGGTGAAAAGCCACGGCATGGCTTGCCCATTTCTTTTCTAACCTAGAATGATTCTAAGCCCTCAGATCTCTTCTGGAAAGTTTTGCAGAAATACAGTGTGGATGTTGTTACTCGCTTTCCACGAGCGCTAGCAAAGCGGCTGGAACCGTCACCAAGGGGGCTTGACAATTACGTTTCAATCTGCCCTTCATTTTCTACAGATTCCCCATAGGTAAAAGACAAGGAGCTTAAAATGTATTCATCTCAAATTGTTCCATCAGGACTGCTAGTGAGTTCTGAAAGACAGCAGGGTTCGGGGTGGTTGTTTTGTAAGTGAGTAATCGTTGCTCTAACTCCTTTCCTCTCAGCAGCCTCGGGAGCATGCTGGGAAAGTCCTAACTGCATCTTGTGGCCCTTCAAAGAGCTAAGGTCCAGCTGCATCTTTGCTGTAACAGAACGTGCCTGCTGACCTTGAGACATTGCCATGAGGGACAAGGTTCTGTTAACATGGCTGCTGGGCATCTGCTGAGTTCAGCAGGTAGAAGTGGACAGGTGGGGGCAGAATATGCTGACTACCAAATGGTAGTACGAGCAGGTGCTGCTAGGAATAGGATGGCAGCCACCTTTCTTCCTTGCTGCACCTCTGCCGGAAAAGTCCTGAGGAGAGAAACAGAGCTAAACAAAAGGCGAGACAGCATTTCTACACCGAGAAAGACATCGCTTTTCCACTGTTCCACATTTGAGGACTCTTTATCTTATTTTATCTTTTTTTAGAAATGAAGCCTCCCTGCTCCAGCTGGGCATATTTGTTTGAAATTTCCCTCTACAGGATTTGTACCACAAGCATCATTTCCTGACTTCCCACTGGACTCAGGCAGAGGTGGCTAAATAAGGAAACAGACCAAAATCAGAGCCGATTGCTTTGAGAACGTCTTCTTCTATCTCCCTAGCTAGGCTTAGCTCTAAGAAGATGTGCAGGTGTTACATCTTATCACAGCTCTCTGAAACACTTTGGGTATAACTGATCACTATAAAAGCTTCCCATTGTTTGGGCAGTATCTACATTTCCTAACAAGGAAAAGGATTTAAGCTGCAGATTTTAAGCGTCTTGAATATTTAATAATTCTCAGGGTATTTGTGTCAAATTGGTGAGGGATTCTGTGGGGGAAGGAAGAAAACTACCTCGTAGCTGAGCACGCCCTCCTGGGAATTCCGAGTGCACACAGCAGTAGGATTCAGAGTCTTCACTTTTTTTTTTTTTGCTGCAAGAACTCCCAGAATTATATGCTAGAGTGTATCTAGGTTAATACATATATTTGGCCAAGCTACTCAGGGCCCTGCTCAAATCCCTGATGTTTTTATAGTCAGTATACTTTTCAGATCTTGGGTGCTAATTTGTTTCATTTGCAAAAACAACTGCGAAAGCTATCTGGTGCCTTCGATACAATTACCACTAAAGAGGTTTGGGGGTATCTCATTAAGCTGAGTCCCAGATGTTTTTGCCCTTGTGATTTGTGTTGATCTGTTCTTTGTTGGTTCTAATTATCAATCAAGATGAATGAATGAACCATCCACTTGGTGCAAAGCCTATTTATGCGAATGATCAGGACCCAAGCAGCAAGAGCCTTTGGAGGTGTCTATCTAACCTTGGAATGGACCATTTCTTCTCTGTGCATACACAGAAGGCACAGTGGTCTTGCTGTTTCTCTATTTGTTGAGGGTACACATCAATAAGCATGCAGAAACATACATTTGAATGTTACTGGACTGACCACACATCTGTATCTAGCTTCTTCCTCTTCTAGTACAATATTTTTTATTTGGAGACTTTTGTGTGAATCACATTTCCAGGGGGAATCTAATTGCTGAGCTAGGAGAAAAACTATGCCATAGGAAAGGAACCTGATTACAATATTTCAGTGTGCTTGCTTCTCTCAGAGTTGCCGCTGGCCTGCTGTTAATGGGGTACTCGGTACTCCCACAGGGGACCAGGGCACCTTGTGAACATGCATCACGCCATGGTCCTGTTTACCTCTGCTGTCTGCTCAGTCCGGCCTCACCCGCTGGCCAGCGTCCTCCACAACCAGGCTGGTGGGAGCGGGCTGGCACGATGCCACCACCTATGAAACATGTGTCACCTCCATGTGGTTTCCACTGCTCTTGGGAACAGACTGGCCATCTAACAAAGACATTCTTTCAACTAGGTGCTCACATAGCTCTGGACAGCCCAAATCTGTCTGTCTGGGAAGAAAAAGGAGGGGAAATCGTACCCAGCAGCAGGTAGAGTAATTCGTTAGCAAATTCCAGTGCTTCCATTGATCACCATGTAACACCACAAAGGGGAGAGGGGATTTCTATCTCCCCAGGAACTGCAGGTGACATCAGCTATCAGTTTGAAAGGAATGCACCCGAAAACTGTGTTTGTTGAAAAGGAAGAGATTACATCTCTATCGCGGATATAGGATAAGCATTTTCATCACAACTGATTTCATACAACACTGTTTTGTAAAACATTTGTTCTCCAGTTAACCTAGTTAACAAGGAAACATTTGCTTTTAACGTACACTGGCATCAATGTTTTAAAAAATCATTTGTTAACATTGGAAGCTGGCTCTGGGGGATCTTGGAGTGGCACCAGCACTTCCTTCATAAGTCAAGCTGAGGGTTGAATCTGGGTGTGGCGGCAGCTCCAGGAAGTCGCCTTTCCATCTCCAACTCTAAATTAATCTGCATCGGGTGAGGGATGGGAAAACTCTAACCTGAGCCGGAAGTCTCAGGGAAAGCCTCAGAGGTTGGAAGATCTTTGAAATAAGAACCTAAGGTAGTTCTTTGCCAGCCAGTTCAGGGCCTTAGACGAGAGCTCGGACCAAGGAACTGAGGGCTTCGGGGCTCAGGAAGCTGGGACCCCCACGGGGTCGCTCTGCAGTGGCCGGAGAGAGGACGAGGTGACAGGTAGGGACGGGCAGGGTGAAGCCCAAACCTACAGAGTCAGAGGCTGTGTTTCTCGGTCCGCTTCCGGCTGCGTCTCCCCCCGCTTCCGGTCACTGTCTGCCCTGAGCCGCTGCCTGGGCTGTGTGAGCAGAGGGCTCAGTGGTAGAAATAGCAAACCGGATGAACTCTGACCCTGCCTGTCCTTTTGGGGGAAGGCAGTTGGTGGCTTTTTGTATCATTAGCATTTAGTTAAGGCCAAAAGAACCTTTTAAGGCATCTTTTACATTACTTTTTAATTCCTGTGTAAAATCACACAGCCGTATTTTGCTAGAAAATAAAAACTGTATTCTTGAAGTCCTGATTTCCACTTAATCTTAAACCAGATGGTACAAATCACCTCTCCGGTTCCGGGATAGAATGTTCTGAAGGCGCCATCACCAGGGAGGGGATCCCGGGTTGACACTGTGGAGTGGCCGTCCCTTCTCTGTGGCCATAGCCTTTATCGCGCCTCCCTCTCAGGTTAATTTCTAATGAGTTTCCTACAGCTTATTGCTCATCGCCTAATCTGCACGGGGGCAATGTCCAGGTAGAAACACAAAATGCAGGAGAGGGCCTAACCATGGTGGTGCATACCTGTAATCCCAGCACTGTGGGAGGCTGAGGCAGGAGGATTGCAAGCTTCAGCCCAATGTGGGCAACTTAGCAGGACCCCGTCTCAAAATTAAAAATGGGCTGGGGATGCAACTCAGTGTGATGGCCTTGGGTTCAATCCACAACCAAACCAATGCACATGAGATGGTTTGATGTGCTCTGATGAGAAGTTCACCCTCAACTACCTCTGCCCCCAGGGAAAAAGGAGCACCCCTTAAGAAAACACATCAAGCCAATATAAAAAACAGTGTGTGTGGGTTTGGAGGGTGGTGGTCTATGCTTTTCAGAAACTTTTTTCCCCAATCAAAAGATTAGCAATAAGCAGGGGGAAAAAATCTAATTTTATGTGACAAATTTAATCATAAAAGAAAAAGTCTAAGATTTTTTCATTAAACAAATTCTACCTTTAGATTTTAAAAGTAATGCAGAATCTGAAGAAAAAGAAAAAGAACTTTAAAATAATAATAGCTATACATAGGTGTGACTTCACAGTTTACCAACTGCTGTGTGTCCTCCTAGGGTCCCTGCTCACTGCAAAGCCCTCACTTAATGTCTGTAAGAAGCAAGAGTTAATTTGGGAAGTGATTACAGCAGAGGCGTTTTAGACCGATGGACATCACAGCCCAATTATTCTTCAATTTGTAATCGAGAGTAATTCTCAGGGGACCCGCTCACTGATGAATTTCAAATAAGCAGCCTTCAAAACTAGGAGGAAAAATGGCTAATTACGAACTAAAGGGAAGAGGAGGAGGGCTGGAGAAAGAAAAGGAGGGAATCTATAGGATTCAACCGGTGATTCCTTAAAAACCCAGAATCGCCCAGAGAGTGAGTACACTCTGCAGGGGTAGCTGCCTGCTGAGCAGAAATGCAAAAATAAATAAATAGAAATTTTAAAAGGCTCACGTGGAATTGACAAAATACCAGCTGTTGGCTTCACCCATCATGAGGCGGCTCAGATTTGGAAAGGGACAATGGCCATGTGCTGTGGCTATGTCCTTCCTGATATGTACTTAGGCTTTGGGAAACCAGCGTGTAAGGGTCAGAGAGGGCTCAGCCTTGCCTATCCTGGGGCAGAGTGGGCCCCGCACTGCCATGGGCTGGGGCGGTGGGGAGTTGGTCTCTTGAAGGAGCACACAGTGCTTGGTGTTTGGGGCCCAGAGGTCTCCCAACCGGTGCTGCACAGATGGAGATATTCCTGTGACCTTGGCCTCTGGCAGCCAAGGCGGAGGATGGACTTCCAGATCCTATCTCTGGGGAAGCTGCCCTTACCCTGACTCGGCCGCAGAGAGAAGACATCTCCCGCTCTTGGCGAGAACAGGTGCCTTGCTGCTGGCGAAGCCGCCCCATTGCTCCCTGCAGCCGTGGGTGGCTTTGGTAGGTGAGACCTGGATAGCTATTCACCCCCACAGTGGCCACGGGGAGAGGGCCCAGGACCTCTAAAACCCCAGTGCAATACCCAGTTCCAGAAATGACACTGTAACACAGCCACCTTGCTTTTTGGGTAAATCTCAGTAAGCAAGTCCCTATTTGCCACCCAAGAATCTCATTTTGCTTAGGATTCCCACTCCTCTGCTCCAAAGAAAAGAGGAGACTGTTTCTGACGATAGCCTTGGAGGTTATAAAAGACTCATCAGCATTAGCAGGCCTGCCTGCTGTTGCTATTTTGTGCTTTGCTTCTAGTCACAGGGTCCTTGTGTCACTGGGGTCAGGAACAGGTTAACTCAGCTCAACCAGGATCCCCCATTCCCTTGGCTACCATGATGGTTTCAGGGAAAAGCACACGATCCAAGCTGCAGAAAAACACAATAGTGATGATACCTAAGGCAGGCTGTGCAGAGTTAACTCCACATTGGCTTGCTATACCGAGGTCAGAGTAACTCACACCCAAATTCTGTTCCCACAGCTTGACCTTCAGACTAGAAGGACAATGTTCTAATTATAGCCATATATTTTGTCTATTCTGTTCCTAATTCAAGAATGCTTTGTCTTTGTCCTTTATGAGCCTTGTTTACATTAATTTCCACAGAAACTGCATGTAGCTTGCCTTTACCCCAACTGTTTGCCGATAAAAGTCAGTGCCTGGGACTAGCCAGCACCTTTGTTGGTTGCACCGGCATTGGTCATCCTGGTGCCCTGCTTTCTCAGTTCTGTCTCTTATTTATTTATTTTTTTTACCAGGCCAACATGGTATACTGGGAAGGTGAGTACTGAAACCTAACTTCAGGGTCTTCGATTGGTCTCCATGACACCTTCGTACCCAGAGACCATGAAAATGAGAAGACCTTCCTTGTTGGATCATGAGATAAAGGACAGGGAAACCCAAAACCAACTGGGTGCTATTTTTCCTCTCATGCAGATAGGAAAATCCAAAGGAATCAAACTCCAGAAAGGGACAGACAAAACCCAGAGAGCATCACTGAGTCACTGAGGTTTGGAAAGCGCCATGCCAGACACCTGCAAATGCACTCCCTGACTTTCCAGCTACTCTAGCCAATGCATTGCTTTTTGGCTCAAGTTAGTTTGGCCTTAGTTTCTGTACAGTGTTATACCAGGGTCCACATTAGATTTTACATCAGGCCTAATTTGTATAGTTACATAAACCATTGCATCATATATTCCTACAGAAGCCATGTGTAGGTTAACAAAGGGAAATCGTGGAAATCCTTATTCAAATTTTCTTATTCAGTATCTCAGGCTTAGGAAAAATGATTTTTCTGATAGACTACACATTCCTTGATAGTAGGAACCATATTTATCTTGTGTACATAGTTTTCCCAGAGTCTAGTAGATGTTTAGAAATTTGGATGAGTCAGTTTCATTTCTCATAGATGACATCATGATGTTAGAGATGGTAAAGTGATTAATTACTATAAATTGGCTTTTTTGTTTGTTTCTACTACATAATGACTTGTCCAGAATTTGGGCTCCTCTGGAAGCAAATTCTATACCAAGGACCTGGGTGCAGACAATCTGTTTGGGAAGAAAGACTGAAAAGAGAGATGAGCCAACAAAAGATATGTTAATGAGTGCTAATGAGGATTTGCAAGGGAATGGAATTAATACAGGGCGTATAATGTATGGGATTATAATATTCACCCCAAAAGTCAAATGGGGGGGGTCCAAGAGATCTGCCCATATACTACAGACCCAAAGAATTCAGCTGTGGGTCTGGGTTCCACAGCAATTTCCTACAAAAGTCCAGCTCAAGGCCTAGAGCCCACAGCAATGTTTCATGTAAATCCTTATCAAGGATCTGTTCCAGGAAGGCTCAAGAGCTAGAAAGTCTGTGCCGGTGGGGTGAAGATCCTGTGCCACCAGGGTGAGGGATCTGCACTGGAGCCAGGAAATGACACTCGAGGTGAAGATCAGAGCTTCCCTGAAGAAAATAGCAGCCATCCCCAGCAATAGTGAGAGCAGAGATCGTATCAGAGAGATCAGCTGCAGCAAGCTTTTACGGGAAAATCAATAGCTTACAATCTTCCCCTCCAGTTCTCTTATTATGCCATTGGCAACAATCCTCAGGTAGGTCTTCCATACCCAGAACCACACTGACTCAGTTCAGCTAACCATTAGTTGGTGAAGTTCCAAGTTGACCATTAGTTAATTTACCACAGTGAGCTCGTCAGTTACAGTGGCCAGCTGGGCTCGGTTCCCGGAGATGTACCACCCCAAGTGGGGATAGGGCCTTTATCCAAGGACACATGAGCTATGCTGATTGAGGGGTGCTTTCCAGGGTCCCGACCTTAGCCCCAACATGTGCCACACTTCAGGCTGTCCCTGTGCAAGGCTGAGCAGTCTTCCATACATTAAAGAACCCCAGGACACACTGCATATGTCTGGGAGAGGCACTGCAGTTTTATGTGACCAGGTAGGCCCGGGAATGGGCATCAGCCACTGGTCTCCCATATTCCTAATGAGACTATTGGTGGGATTCTTGAAAGAGACATTGGATATTTCATGACCTTTAGCAGGCCACTGGTAATGTCTCTCTGTTCTTGCTGAGGGTCCACACTGTTTACATGAGTAAGCAGAACTGCACTTATTAAGTTGTTCAAACACTGGGCCCAAGCCCCATGAAGCAGGAACCCACATGGACGTATTTCATTACAGAACACAGTTCAGGGGCCGGAGATTTAGCTCAGTGGTTCTGCCGCCTGTCTTGAAAGCACAAGGACCTGACTTTGATCCCCAGTACGGGGGTGGGGGAGCAGAGTTCTTAGCACATGGTACAGGTAAGGAGGTATTTGTTGAGTAGATTAATATGAATGAAAGTATTTCTTGAAGACTGTTTTATTTCTAAGTGGCTTTGGGATAGCTTGTCTGTGTCCTTGACTCCATGTCATTGCTCTGGGCTCAATTTGAAGGCCTGTGCTGGATGGAACATTTCATGCTTTTTAAATAGTACAAATCATTGGTACTCGAGGGGTTTGAAACAGAGACTAGTAAGTTCCTCTGGCCACAGGTAGGTGGCATTTTGTGGACCCTGAACTAAAGCTGAAGTCTGGACATGTGGATGAGAAAGTGAGATTTTTCATGGGAATCAGAGATCATATACAGTGGAGATTCCTTTTTGAAGATAAATGAGGCCCATTGAGAAGAAAATGATGGAAATTTTTCTGGGAACTTTTTTTCTTTGCTTTCTGTATGTGCACATGGTTTTTGCAGAACTGCACATGCAAAGACCCTGGGGAGGGAGGAACCTGATAGGTCTAACAAATTAACAAACTGAATGAGAAGCAGCGAGGTTGGATAAAGACAGTGAAAGGGCTGAAGAAAAAACCAAAGGAGTAGTGTGTGTCCCTTCCAGGCCACACAGCAGATTTGGGATTTTTTTCCTAAAAGTACCTAGTAAGAAACCACTGCAAAATATTCCCCCCCCCGGTATTTTAAAAATTATTTTTTAGTACATTTTTGTGATACATAATTCTTGCATTGTGGATAGTTGATACATGTATACACACACTTTAATTCTTTTATATGCCCCCTTTTTCTTCCCTCTTCCCCTTCCCTCCATTTCTTTGTCCTCTTCCTATTTGCAGTAGATTTGTCTCCCTGTGTGCTTTCATCTCTCTTTCATTTTGCTCTTTATTTAGACTTTGGATTTCTTGTATGAGAAACATATGGTAGTTAAGTTTGTATAGAGCTCTGAGTAGGGATGTTTGATGCCTTTGACCAGTAGTTTGACTTGGAGGAAAGCTGGAGAGGTTGGGAAGATTTGCAAGTGAGCTATGGCCATGATTCTGGCTCTGAGGTTGGGCCCAGAATTGGTACTGAGGATGTCTTCCTTTTTCTCATCGCTGAGACAAATACCCAACACCCAAAGTTAGAGAAGGAATGCTTTATTTAGCTCACAGCTTATAGAGGTTTCAATTCATAGTTGACTGGCTCCAAGGCAGGGTGGCACCACAAAGGAGAAACAGTTCATGGTGGGCAGAAGGCAGCAATGTACTAAAGAAGCAAAACAGCAAGCAGCAAGTGACAAGTGACAAGCAATGACCCTATTTCTGTCCTAACTTATATTCTATCCCAGGATGAGGTAGTCTTAATCCTAGTGTCACACTATGAATCAATCCCAGCATCACATCCTTGATCCTAGCATCACACACTCTAGATCCAGTCACCTCTGAAAAGCCCCACCTATGACCACATGAAGGCTGGGGGGGGGCATCTAGATACAAACCATAACAAAGGGTATGGTGGACAGTGGGTATATTTGCAAGAGATTTAGGGTGTGGATGCAACAAAACCAACTGGATGTCAAAATGAGGAAGAGGAAGGATATGAGAAGTTCTAGATTTCTGACTCACGAAACAAGAAGATAGAAATGTCAGTAACAGATGGTAGGAGGGTTAGGGGCTTGTGGGTGGGATAGGAAAGGAAGAGATCTGTGTGGACATGCTAACTGGAGATGCATAGGAGGGAAATAGCTGAGAGGTGACAGCAGAGAGGTCAGGACACAAGAGATCACACCCACTGGGCCTATTTCAAGTTATATTCACTATTTATTGGTTTTGGAAATGGTGGAATGTTCTACGTTCCCAGCAACTAAGAATTCTTGTAAGGAAATGGGATTGTATAGCTTTACAAACTGCCCTGGCACCCTACTGCTGTTGCATGTATGACAGCAATGGTTAACTCTTTCCAGTACTTCCTCTTAGAATTTAACTCCTTTAAACATAACTAAGCTACTATTTCTTTTATTTCCCCCTGAGCTGGAGTTTAGTGCACAATTCACACTCGTGGCTGCTCATCAAATTTCTAGTGGTAAGATGCCACAAATACAAAGATAGAAAAGAGTAATCAATATTAACTACAGCTAAGGGCTGGGGATTTAGCTCAGTGATGCAGAACCTGCCTTGCAAGTGTAAGGTCCTGAGTTCAATCCCTGGTACCAGGAAAAAACAATTAACTACAGTTAGTCAGATAATGAATGAATTTTATGTATTTTCCTTAGATTTCCAAGTGTTTGGGGAATCCTCATGAATTAATTTTATGATATTACCTTGAGATACTGTGGTTCTTTCTAGTTCATGCTCTGATTAGAAAATAAAACACAGAATTATTTGAAGCACTAATGAGAACCAAAAGCTACTGAATTTAGGAACACACTGTTGAATGAATAAGTTGTTTTATAAATAAAGGGCAGATTCATTTTTATTTTATTTTGACTATGTCAAGAAATACCCAGGAAGTTTGTCTTTAAAAAATAACAAAAACTATTGGCTGGTATTGTTCAAGCAAAGCAACTGATGGGCAAATCACTCTGTTTTCTTTATCCAGTGCCCCTGCCATACTACGGCTGAGCTGCATGTGAACTTCTACTAATCAGTACAACCCACCTGAAGCTCATCTCTGCAAAGAGTTGAGTCTCCATAGTACTTTCTCAGGCATTCTCACAAGCAATCCATTCCACACAGTCTGTGATGGTCAGCGACACCCACCCAGGCTCTCTCAGATCCTCATTTCTTGCAAGATGGCTCCCCAGAAGAGGATGGAGTTAAGCACACCATAGCTTTTGGAGTGAAAAAGATGTGGAGTCCAAGTCTCAGTTCTACCTCTGACTGCCTGTGTGAGTTTACAGAGAGTATGTTACCTTCCCAAGTGCCATTCTTTGCCAGTAAAGGAGAGGTAATTCTAGGGGTGTATGAAGCTGGAATGGACTCATGATGCAATACTAGGCTCCAGGGCACTAGGATGAAGGGTGTGAGTGCTGACTGCCCTAAGTAGTCTGAGTAAGATAAAAGGGGCAGGGAGATGCTGCTAACTTCTCTTGTTACCTTTGCCGCCTTGTGTGTGCCATCTCATTTCTGCTCTGCTGTGCCTGTTTGTCGTCCTTGCCTTGGAGTTGGGTGATTATGGCCTGAAGCCTCTACGAACTATTAAGCCAAAAAAAACAAAACACCCTTCCCCTTGAACTTTGGGTGTCTGGTATTTTGTCTCAGCAACAAGAGAAAAGTAACTAATACAGTACCCGTTTGGTAGTATTTTAATTTTTTGCATGCATATATATTTCTAACTGAATGAGCAGAGGATGGATGACTGGATACACAGATGAATGGTGGAGAGGGAGGCAGCAGAGAGGGAGAGAGAGAACGAATAGAGAACTGTGATTGCTACACGAAATCAGAGCAAAAATAACCTGCTTGTCCAATACTAGAACATCTAACAAGGAACACATTGCTCATTGCAATCTGTGTACACCTGATGAATCAGCAGGAAGGACAGCTGTCACTACCTGTGGATGCTCCATGTGCATTATCTTACCTAGTCTACCTAGGATTGCCATAGAGCAATCTGACTGCATGAAACCTGTATCTCCCTCACAGATGGGTGGGTACAATTGGGTCTGGAGAGGGGAAGTAACTCACCCACAGGCACACAGCTGTCAAGTTTTGAATCCGGGCTTGCTGATTGCAAAGCCACTGACCCTATTCATCACTGGCTAAAATCAATGATGATAACTTCCAAAAATTATAATTATATACAAAGTGGATTTTGCCTACTAGCAAACTGAAAGAAATAGCATTTTCTCTAGAATAAAAATAGTTGACCTGTCTCTGACTGTTTTGAAGGTCAGGAAGGTTAAGCACTGACCTTGAATAAACTCCTTCAATAAAGTGCACCCTGTGCCCATTCACTCCTCTCCTAGTTCATCTCATGGGACAAACCGGGAAGCCCAGATTACTGTGCTGTCCTGACTCAACTCACTGCTGAAAGCAGCCTGCAACCTACAGTGCTCATCCGGGTTCTCGGCAACAGCATCATGGTGGCTCCTGTTCGCTTTCCCCGTACTTCAGATGCCCTACATTGCTGTGGCAGAGACTTAGCTAACTGTGCCGGATAAACACTGTTCTTCAAGATGGGGTTACTTTCAATATGGGCTCCCCAAACCTGCCTGAGCACAACTCCAGGCAAGTGACTCAGGACAATGCATAACGTTTTTTTTTCCTTTTGTGATAATACCGGTACATGTTCTTGGGAAGCAATTGTGAATATTCAAATACTGTAATTGTAGATGATTTACATTGTTTTGAATTAACTAAAATTCCATTGTTAAGCACAAATACTGCCTCACTAAATCATCATGCTTTTAATAGGTCCACGTGAGCAGGTTACCGAGCGCATTAGGATTTATAACGCTCCTGGGGAGCTGACCACCGTATTATGCTTCCTGCTGCTAGGTAATATGCATGACACATTTCTGGACACTAATTCATTTATTTAATAGTAACAGTATGCAAAAACAGAGTTCACAATGAGGCTGACAAAGGAGGTATAAAAGTTTTATTAATCCATAGCTAATCAAAGGCCAGTGGAAGGCATATAATGGTGGCATTTACAGACCATATCGAATGTGAATAAATTAAATTTTTGTTTCCTAAAATCTTACTAATAGGATGTATTCGGCTTGAAACATTTATACTTTTAATTACAGAGGCAGGCGGGTTTCTAGCTGCACTTTGCAGAAAAGCCACAACTTTTGCATCCAAGATGGACACAAATCCTGTCGCATTCTGTTGTCTCAAATACAATCCAGCAGAACATAAGCTGCCTTGTGCTAGAAGTTGTCACGTAGCTTATTTTACTACTTGATTAATTGTATACTGTCCATCATTATAAAGTTATTTTTCTCTGAATGACACATATTTAGTTTTATTCCAACCCCCAATCACTACACAAAGCACATGAGATAGTGTCAAAATGCCTCTTTTAAAAGATGAAACAAAACCCCTTTTCTTTTTTTTTACACTTTGATGGCTCAGTTATGCAACTAATCAGAGGAAAGCAAATAAGAACTTGAAGTACGAGCAAAGGAGAGGATTGGGAAAGGCCGAGAAACACCATCGTCGGTGGGAAGAAACATTTTCTCAGCTTTAGTTCAGTAGTATATTTTGGGAGAATGTTTGCTCATCATCTCCAATTCTAAACACAGGAAAATAAAATAAAGACCTCTGCAGCATCAACCTTTCTCTATTCTGAATTCCAGGCACATTCCCTTGCTCAGAGCATTTTGAAGCAATCAAGTTGCTCTAACATAATAACCTTAGATGAGAATTGTTCTCATATTGAAGATGAGAAAGAGATTGCAAAATTATCCATGGCAATATTTCCCTGAGTGTATTTTGCAGAGGATAAGCTAGAGAGCTTTTTGGATATTAGGACGTTTTTATATTAAAGAAGGGTTCCATGGTCAAATGAGTTTGGGGAGTGCTGGATTAAACAAAGCTGTGTAAACATGTATCTTTACTTTGGGTTTTCTCCCTGCTGTCAATACACTGGTGGATGTGGTCAAACTCAAGGCAGGGGAGAGGGAGATGGTCCAAAAGCTTTCCTGTATTAGTCACTTGTGGGATATTTACTGAGAAGAGAAAGTCTACTTAGGAAACAGCAACATAAGGATTTATCATCCCACACTGCCGATCCGGACACACCAGTGGATTTTAGGGCATTCTTTAGAGGGGCTCTACATGCCGCCCTCATCCCTGTTTGCTGCCTATTGTTAGACTAACCCTCCCCCATCTTAACCTCAGCCTTCACGGTTGGCTTCAAAATTCCACAGAGTGCACAGGGCGCACATGCCAGCTCCCACACGAGTCCCTAACCCACAGCACCCTGAGGATCCCTGTTACTCAGCTACTCAACTTGGGAGAGCTAATAATATTTAATTTTAAAAAACCAGAAGATAGGCATTTTGGTTTATTTTGTACACTTAAAAGAATAAGCTTTAAGGGGTGATAAATATTTTGTAGTCATTATAAGGCTTAGAGAAATCTCTATTACTAGGTTACTAGGCACGTGCAAGGATTAGACGAACAAACGAACAAAAAGTAGCCCCCATCTCCAAGGTCACAGCTGTGTTTTGACAGAGTAGGATATCATTAATTCAAAATAATGCTGACGCCTTCCTAAAATATCTACTAGAGTTACACAAGTAAGTTGAGTAAGGTCACAAGATACAAGGTCAATATTAAAAAATCAACTGTATTTCTATATACCAACAGCAAACAATTGGAACTTAAAATGTTTAAACAGTACGAGAAGCCAGGTATACAAAACCTAGAAACCTAGTGCTTTGGGAGGCTGAAGCAGAGCAATGCAAAGTTTGAGCCCAACCTGTGCAATTTAGCAACCTAGTGAGAACCTGTCTCTACATGAACATGTTAAGAAGGCTGGGAATTATAGCTCAGTGCAAAGGCCTTGGGTTCAATATCCAGTGTCACAACAAACAAACAACCAAAACTAGTATTACTTACATAGTATGAAGAATGTAACACTTAGGGATAAATTTAACACGTATGAGATCTGCATGATAGAAATAATGAAACATTATGAGAGAAATAAAATAAAAACCTCAGTGAATCTCTATTCAATGTGTTTACAACCTCTACAATCTCTACAATGTGTTCACAACCTGGAAAACTCAATAGTGTTAAGAATGTATTCTTTCCAAATTAGTCTTGATAATCAACAAAATCCCACCAAAAGCATCAGAAATGGTTTTTGGTAGAACTGACAAAATTATTGTAAAGTTTATGAGAAACATAGATCTAGAATAACCAAAACAGTGTTGAAAAGAAAAAAATTGGAACATTCATACCAACTGATGTCAAAACTTAGTCTAAAGAGAAAGCCTGCTATAAGGATAGACATGTTGATCCAAGTAATAGAATAGATGGTTTAGAAAAAGCCACACAAAAAATGATCAATTAATAATCATCAAAAGTACCCAGAAAATTCACAGAGAAAGAATTCTCTGTTCAAACAATAGTGTTGGAACTATTAGCTTTGATTAAATGCCAAAAAATGAATCTTGATATTTTTCATGTAGAAAAATAGATTATTACATATGTAAAAGATCAATTTATAGGAAACAGTCCATATATACAAATTAACTTGTAATGAATCATATCCATAAATATAAAACAACTATAAAACTTCTAGAAACATGATTTTAGATTAGGTAAAGATTTGTTAGTGATAACACAAAAAGTAAAATTTTATAAATTATTAAAGTTGAAAATTTGTGCCGCTCTTCTAAAGACTCAGTTATTAAAATGAAATGACAAGCCACAGACCAGGAAAAATAGCTGCAAAATAAATATTTGATGAGGGTCTTAAATCCAGAAAACATGAAAAACACTTACAACTCAATAACAAACAAATGACCTGTTTCTCAAACGGACAAAAATTTGAACAGACCATAAAAAAAGGAGATGTGATGGCAAATAAAGGCACAAATGATTAGAAAGTACAAGTTAAAAACAGGAAATACCACTACACACACACACTGGAATGGCTAAGCATTCAAAAGTGTGAAAATCCAAGAGCAGGCAAGGAAGTAGAGGAAACCCCAACTCTCTTATGTTCCTAGGAGGCATCCAGAATGGTTCCGTCACTTTGGAAAGACAGTTGGCAATTTCTTATAAAGGTAAACACATCTGCCAAACACCCCAGAGATCCCACTCGTGGGCACTGACCCAAGAGAGATGCAGACATCTACACAAAACCTATACGCTGGTGCTCAGAGCTGTTGTACACACGATCGCCACAAGCTGGAAATCCCTTGGAAGTGTTTTAAAGGATGAATGGACAGAGACGCATCTGTAAGTAGAAGACTAATCAGAAACAAGAAGGAGCGCAGAGATTCAGCCAACAACGTGGGTGGGTGGATCTGTGAGATATACTAACATGCCCGGCAGAAACAGCCACACATTATATGATTCTAGTTACAGTAATCTCAAGAAGGCAAAATTACAGAGAAAAAAAAGCAGATCAGTACTTACTGGAGGTTAGGATATGAGTAAGTATTAGTCACAGAGAAGATCTGGGGGTGATAGAGATATTCTATAGGCTGACTGGTGTGCAGAAACAGAAGAGTACATTATGCAAATTCTCTGAACTGTATAACTCAAAAGGCTGAGATTTACAGTATGTAAATTATACTCAATAAACCCAATTTTAAAAATAGGTCATAAATTTGCCAAGTGTGGTGGTGCACCCCTGTAATTCCAGCACTTGGGAAGCTGAGGCAGGAGGATCACCATGAGTTTGAGGCCAGCCTGGGCTATGTAGCAAGATCCTGTCTCAGAAAACCAAACAAAAATGAAAAATTCAAAAAATAGGCGGTACCTTTACACTTTGGTTTTACAGTTTGTATAATACATCAATATCAGAGATGATTTTATAATTTAGTGATATTAAGTACTTTTTATATAGCTTTGATTCTCATTGGTGGATTTAATTTGGCACATTTGTGGTGTTAAGCTGCATCTGACATATGATCACACCCACGGTGAAATTTTCCTACAGAGTGGCGAAACACTGGGGTTACAGGAATCTTTCAGGGAAGAAGTGGACAACTTACATACAAACCTCAAAGATAGTGAGCATGCCTCTGCCTCCCTGGGAGCCAATCCCTCACTGCCAGCTCTGGCCAGGCGACCCTGAGCACCTGTGCCAGGCCAGTGCCTGGACAGCCCTGCAGGCCAAGGGAATAAGGGGCCACACTCTGTAACTCCTGTGCCAGTAAATGTGTTCCCGCTTGTTTACTGACCTCTGTAGGTGCAGAAGAATCAGAAAATGCTATGAGCCATTCCAGCTGGAATGGCTGGAAACTCGGAAGAAATGAATACGTTCTTTAACAAAAAAAAACTAATTGAAACTGACTTCTACTCTTCAAAGTCATAGACTTGTATACTAAAAAATGTACACCACCACTACAAGTCACTGAATTTTGTGACAGGTAAATTATACCTCAATAAAGCTCTTTCTTAAAACTTTGCAAAAGAAAATGCTTTATAAGACAGGATAGAATTTGAATAAACCAGCTACCCCAGAAATCAGAGTAAAGCCAAAGATTTATCATTTTTAAACAGACCAGAAGTAAAGCATGTCACGGCTGAGTTCTGTCTCAACTTTAGGGAACAGATAATACCTCTACAATTAAAAATGTGACGGACGATAATAAAAAGTTGGAAAGTGGCCCAATTCGTTTTATGATTCCAATGTAATGTTAATATTTAAAAACCTGATAATGAGAACCAAGACCTGTCATGTAAAGGTACAAGATCTCAATGATGAATGTAACTGTACTGTATACCTCAAATGTACCAATAAACTCAATGAGAAAAGAATAAATAAATAAAAAGAGAATGGAAGGGAAAAAAATAAAAACCTGATAAAAGTGATCCAAAAATAGAAAACACAGACCTGCCTTGCTTTGGAATTTAAATGCAAATATTTAAATCAAGTATTAGCAAAGAGAATGGAGCAATGTTTCAAACAGTGCTCTGTGACCAAACAGTGTTTGTAAGGCTAGTTGAGGACTAGGAAGTCTATTGACTTAGTGGATGCCACCCACAGATAAAGAAGAAAAACAATATGATCATATCATTGGTGTCCCAAAAAGCACTTTTGTTCTTTTCAGAGATACCTGCACTCCTCTGGCATGTCTTGGCCCAGGAACTCAACCTCTGCGTATCAGCTCCACCTGTCAGGCAGTGCTTGCCTGAGATGACCCCAAGGTCCCATCCGACAGGCGGCAGTTGGCTTTGGAAAGTGCAGGAATTGCTTTTCCTCACTCTTCAGGGAAAGCGTTCCTGAGCGGCCCTTCCTGTGAACTCGGCGCGCAGATGTGACGCTCATAACAAGGAGATGGCAGCTTCAAGATTAAGCTGTCACACCAGCCAGGGATTTAGCTCAGTGGTTCTGCTGCCTGCCTCACCAGCACAAGGTCCTGGGTTCGATCCCTGGTACACAAAAAAAGATTAAGCTGTCACAGAACAGACAGGAGGACGAAACCAGACAGAAGTGCACCCTCAGTCGCCCAACTATAAGCTGTGCAGCTGTTCAGATGCTTTGGTTGGATACCCATCTGCTTGGCAACTACTGTATTTCCTTGAAAAATAAAACCACATCTTACATTAATTTTTGCTGCAAAAGATGCAATAGGACTTTATTTTCAGGGATATTTTTTCATATGCAATAAGCTACATTTCTTCATGTATAATCTACTTTTAGAATTTCAGTCCTATACCTACATTCTGTGCACCATTTATTCATGCACAGAAATCCACATTTATTCATACACAAAATGTGCATTTATTCAAATACAGTCATATCATCTTCTTCTGGAACATCATCGTCATTCAGTACATCCAGCATGTGTTGCTATGGACGTATAAATGTGTCCATCTGGTTGAGAAACTTAACTGGGCCTTATTTGGGGTGGGGCTTATATTACAAGAATCCTGAAAACAAATATCACATTAAGGCTTATTTTCTGGTTGGGTCTTATTGTTGGGAAGATAGCGTATCTGTCTTTCCGACAGACAAATGTCTGGGCACAATGATCAGTAGGTTGACAAAGGTAGAATACTGAACTTTCATGTGGAGGTTGGAATTCTTCCCTGACGTTCTGATCAGGTATTATGTTCATTTTCTTTTTCCTCCATAATAAGTTTCTTTTTAGATTCTCACGGGATAAATTAATGGCAAAGAGTCTTTGATCGGCTGTTTTAATTTACCCACAATTTTAAGGTAGTGAACCCAAGACACCATTTACCAAAGGGGAGAACAGACATCACTTGTTTTTAAAAATGGATCAGGGAGGAAGCAAAATATGAACTGAGAATCCTGGGTACCTTAGCTCATTCAGGCTGCTGTAACAAAATATCACAGATTGGGCAACTTAAGAATGGATGGGCCGGAGATTTAGCTCAGTGGTTCTGCCACAAGCCCGAGGACCGGAGTTCGATTCCTGGTACCAAAAAAAAGAAGAATGGAAAATTATTTCTCACACATGGGAGCAGGACGTCAGCCCAGGTGTCAATCAATTCAGTATCTTTCTCTGAGACCAGGGTGTTTGCATGGCAAGTGGGCTCAGAAGTCTCCTTCAGGCCTCTTACAGGGGCACTGAGCAGAAGGCCCAACATCCTGATACCACTGCCTCAGGGGTCAGGATTTCAAGGTACGAAATGCAGGGGACCCAGACATTCATGCCTCAGCACTGGCTCTTAATAAAATCTATTTTTCTACTAACGGAGCTGAGTTTTAAGGGGTGCTATTCACGGCGAACCTCAGCAAGCCCCTTTCCTCCTTTGTCTCAAAGGACTAGCATTTCTTTTTTCAGGAAAGCACTAAAATACAAAAAAAAAAAAAAAAAAAAAAAAAGAAAAAAGAAAACTTGCCAGATGAAAAATAAAAACAAAAGTGTCTCCCAGATTTCATTTTTGTCTTTTCCAGACCAAGGGGTTAAAAATCTAAGTTAAACAAACTTATCCTCAACGTACACGACAGGTTCCATTTTCCAGACTGAAATGAGAGGCCGGCGAGCACTGCGCAGGGAGGGCCGGGCAGCAGCCCCTGCCAGGAAGTGTTCACTACTTCCGGCTGAAGCAGCCAGGGAGATCAAGTCTTCCCTGTCCCAAATCCCCAGTCCTGTTGGCTTCCACTCCATAAACCAGGAGGGCAGCCGGCCACATGAGAGACTAGAGGTTAAGCACATACCGCTGACCTTGGAGAGACGGGCTCTCGCATCGTTAAATACCACTTTGCCTGATCACACTGAAAAGGCCCATAGGAGCGTTATTTAAGAGTTACATGTCCTACCTACATGTGTTGAGACACAAAATCAATATCTTTCCCCTGTCTTTGTTTGCCTGAATTATGTTTAACTACTAAACGGCTTGTAGGACACCAATTAGATTTATCATCTTATGTCTCACACAGGCAGGCAAATAAACGAGAAAAATAGGAGTATGTCTGTGTTTTCTTTCCCGCTGGGTTGTCAGTAGAAAAAATATAAAAAGCTTAGCTGCAGTGTGCGTCTGTGTCGGCTCACAGATAAACAATCTGTGGTCCTTATGACAGAAATGTTGTTCCCTTGACCTAAGACTTTCTTGATGATGAAGGTATTTAGAAAGAGTGAAAGATGGGTTATTCAGTAAATAGTGTGCAGGAAAACATTAAATTCCAACCTACATGTAGTAAAACCTTGGTTGGAGAGCATAATTTTTTTCCGGAAACATGCTTATAAACCAAAGCACTTGTGCATCACAGCAAATTTCCCTATAAGAAATAATGGAAACTCAGATGCTTCATTCCACAACCCAGAAATATTCATATAAAAATTGCTACGATACTGCGACACAATACAAAATAATAAGAGTCAGAGCCATGGCTTTGTTGTGATCAACATCCTATACTACATACTCTTTTATCAAGTTAAAATTTATTAGTAATGTTTGCTTATCTTGAGGAACATTTGAAAAACAAGTTACTCGTTACTCATAATCTAAAGTTTTACTTTATATGGAAACAAAGTTCCTGCAAGTTTGCTTTTCTTTCTTTCTTTTTTTTTTTTTTTTTTTTTTGGTACTAGGGATCAAACTTAGAACCTTGCACTTGCAAGGCAGGCACCGTATCACTGAGCTAAATCTCTGGTCCTCAAGTTTGTTTTTTTGAGTGCAAAAAGTAGAGGTTCTAGGTAAATAATAGGGAAAAGGTTCTTGCTGCAGTCAGAAAGGAAATTTGACTTATGTATTTGATTGTAAAACTTCTCAATGGCAAAAATTAATTCAAATAAAGTTAACTAAACCTTTATGTATAACAGGAACTAAGCTAAAGTTTCACATATTTTGAAACTTCCCAATAGTCATGTAAGAAAGTTGAATACATTAGGGTTCACCAGAGAAACAGAGCCAATAAAACGCATGCACATGTGTGCGCGCACACACACACACACACACACACACACACAAGCTAGAGTGATAAATACAAATAGAAACATAGATAGGAAAGAATCTCACGTCAGTTTGACTTGTGTTTTCCCATTAAATAAACTCTGACCAAGTCAAGATTTCTTGAGACACACACACACACACACACACACACACACACACACACACAGAGGTTAAAAGGAGTTGCCTCCCACAATTACGCAAGTTAAGAAATTCCAAGAACTGCACTTAGCAAGTGGAGAACCAGGAGGGTCTTTGAAGAGTTCCAGTTTTGAATCTGAGATGAAAACCAGGAGAGATGATGATATAAATTCACATCCAAAGCAGCAGCTCAAGGACAGCTAAAATTTCAGTCTGAGACTAAAGACTGGAAAAGACCAATGTCCCCAGTCAGGCAGTCAGGGAGCAGAAGGCTCCTTTTACTCAAACTTTGTGTTTTTTATCCCTATCTGCAATGGGTTAGCTGAGGCCCACTCACATTGTTAGGGCGATCTACTGTCCTTAGTCTACTTAGTCTCATCCAGAAGCCTTCCCAGATACACCCAGAAGAATGCTGCCCAAATGTCTGTCTTGAAAGATTTCAGGCAGAACCAGCCAAGGAGGACAGACGTTAACATGACCAATGCAGGTTGATCTGTGTGTTGAGAAGACTGAGGGCAGAAGAGAGGAGAATTATCTCCTAGCCCAGCCCCTCTCTCTGTCATTCTCAACAGGCCATCTGGTATGTAGAATGCTGAGCATAAAGGCAGAAAAGCCTGATCTATGAATGATGGGTGGTGTAGATCAGGATTATTTAAATCCAGATTATCTAGATTTAGGTTTAGAAAGCAATCATTTTATGGAAAGAGACTCAAAAGTCCTTATATGACATGTAAGTCCAAAGAACAGTAACCTGCTACTTTTTTCCTTTATTATTTCCCATCGTGTAGGCAGACATTAGAGTCACGAGACACCTGGTGTCAGTGGTGGTGTGAATACTTGGGAGCCCCAGGCCATCACAGATGATAGAGGTGCCCGGAGAGCTGCTCTGCAAAGCATCTGGCAACAAAACTCGGGGCACTGTGAAGTCGTGGTTTGGCTGGTGCGGGGAGGGAAGAGAGGGAATTTCATGGGCTAATGACAGGTAGATGAGCACTCAGGAGTGGGAGAATGGGCAGGGCATGTGGCTCCACCGAAGAGTGCTTGCCTAGCATGCATGAGGCTCCAGATTCAGTCCCCAGCACTGAATAAAGAGTCAAATAATTTAGAAAAGAAGTAAAACATGTTAAATCCACAGATTCCACAGCTGTCTCTTCCAGCAAAATATTGGGAGACACTAGTGAGGTAAAGAAGAGACTATGGAGTTAAGTGAAGAAAACAATTGGAATCCAACCAAGTAGAAGAGAGCCTTCGCCTGTCTGAATTGCATGAGAAAGAAAGTGACAACAACAGTAATAATAATAATAATTATATTATTATTATTATAATAGTAGCTATACAAACTAATTTATCATTCTAAATTTTGAAAATTATCTATTCTGAAGTATTACAGGGTCCATAGGTCCTAGAAAAGAGATTGTGAATCTTTCACTTTCATATGAAAATATATTTTTAAAAGTGCACTCTTACTTCTTAGGTTTCTAACATGTTTAAACAAAACTGGTTCAATCCCAGTACTGTCAAACAAACAAACAAAAAACCCTTACAAGTGTTGGTTATGATATGAAGAGGCAGAATTTTCATACATTTTAATGAGAATTAATATGCACATTAGCAGACAGCAAGGGTCCGACATTTTCTTTCAAATTTAATATTCATTATTAAATCTTACTTTTAGGTTTTACCTAAGAAAATTAAAAGCCTATTTCTACACAAAGACTAGAAACCACCCAGAGTGGCCATCAATACAAAACTGGGCTATGCCTCTGTGGTACATCCATTGGATAGGGTGTCATTTAGGAATCAAATGCTAAGAACTTCTGATACACACAACGTGCATGAATCTGAAAAGCATATTGCTAAGTGAAGGAAGCCAAACACAAAATAGTACATATGGTGTGAATTGATACATGTGAAATTCTAAAATAAAAAAGCTAATGGACAGTTATAGAAAGCAGAGTAGCTATGAAGAATTAAGGATATGGGGAAGAGAAGAATAGATTCAAAGAAATAAAAAAGGTTTTATGGCTATAGAAACACTAACTATTCTTATTTGGGGTAGTGAATTATACCCAAAAGTGAGAATATATTTTTTAAAAAATCACCAAATTACTACAAATGCATTTTATTGTATAGAAATTATACCTCAATTAAGTTGATTTAAAAAATAAACATCTGAACAAAATAACTAATTCAAAATTAACAGTGTATTGGGCTAGGGATTTAGCTTAGTGGTTCTGCTGCCTGCTTTGCAAGTGCAAGGTCCCAAGTTCAATCCCTGATACAAAACAATAATAATAATAATAACAACAACAACAGTGTATTGAACACAGTTGAAGAAAGAAGCAGTACACTGAATTATATACCAATGGGAATTACTCAGAATGTAACACAGAAATCAGGAGGTGAAAAATATTAGAAAAACTATGGAGAAGGGCAATGACATGTGAACATGTAGCACATGTCAAAGCCTGGGATGACAAGGTTCTGACTTCAACACCTAGTGAGAGAGAAAGAGAGGGAGAGAGAGAGAGGGAATCCAAAAGTCAGAGAATGAAATTAGACAATAAAAATAACGGCTGAGAACATTGCAGAATGGATGAGAGATACAAATACAGCTACTACCATACAATAAAATTAAACAAATGCGAGACAGTATGGTAAAACTTCAGAGCACTGGAAATAAAGCAAAGCAAGCAAACAGAAAACGAGAGAAAAGACAGGGTAACAACTGCATAAGCATCAATAGTGAAAGCCAGGAGCAGGTGAGTTTTCATATCTCTAGCAACAGAATAAAACCAAATATCAGTCCCTAATTCTGTACCCAGCAAATCTATCTTTTAAGTGTTAAACTATTATAACCTTTAAGAATGAGATCAAACAAGAATATTTTCTGATTTTAAAAACAAACAAATAGAGAAAGCTTAACCACCAACAAAGTTTACCACAGAAATTTCTAAAGGATGAATTTAGGAAGAAGGAAAATAATTTCAGAAGAAAGGTCTAAAATGCAAGAAGAAAATAGGATCAAAGATTGATATCAGTAGGCTGTGAAAAAATCTATTTGAATAAAAAATAATGTTTAAAGAAACCTCTGAACTTCTGTGCAGCAGTAGTACATCAGTTGAAATACAGCAATCTGATTTATTGGGAGTTGGTATTTGGTGATGATGTTTGGAGATAAGTTGTACAAAGAAGACTGTAGTTAGTGAGTCTTTCTCTCTTTTTCTGTCCCTCTCTCTCTCCCTCTATACCTCCCTCCCTGTTGTGGCTTGTGTCTAGATGTTCACCAGAGCTTCATGCAGTCATAGGTGGGGCTTTTCAGATGTGGCTGGATCTAGAGTGTGTGATGCTGGAATGAAGGATGGGATTCTAGGATTGATTCATGGTGTGATGCAAGGATTAAGGCTGTCCCACTCTGGGTGTGAGTGCTACCCTGGGTAGCCCAGATACAATATAAGGAACAGTTGTTGGTTGCTGCTTGTCACTTGATACTGCTGCTTTGCTGCTTGCTGCCTTCTGCCTTTTGCCTGCCATGAACTGTTTCTCCTCTGTGATGCCCCTCTGCCGTGACACCTTGCCTTGGAGCTAGACAACCATGGCCTGAAGCCTCTACAAAGTGTGAGCCAAAATAAACTTTTCCTCCTTTAACTTTAGGTTTTGGGTATTTTGTCTCAGCAATGAGAAAAGTAACTAAGACATGGTTACGCTATTAATTAACTTTAGGCTTTAAAATGCATGTAAGATTTTGAAGACAATCAATAAAAGAGTAGTATATACAACTTTCAAATTCAAGAGGGAAACAATGAGATAGTAAATTAGTTCAATCAATCAATAAAGGGCTAGTTCACAGGCCTTATGTCTGGCAAGGCTTGTGGATTTGGATGTAAGCATACCATCCTGATGGGATTTCAGAGAATCCCAAGTGACTATGAGATATGTTAATTCCCAGTGCCCGGCAAGCTTGCTCATGGAGGAACTTTCTGTTTAGCTCAGGGTTTGCCAGTGATAGATTGCAGCTCCATGAGGCAAAGCTTTAAGCCCTACCTCTAGTTCCTTGCTCACCTACGCACTGAGAATCCAGCCACTCAGCTCCTTGCTGCTGTTTTGTCATCTTCACATTCATAGTGTCATATCTCAGCTGCAGGTATGTGTAGTGTAACACCTGAAAACTACAAAATAAGATCTGTATTGAGGCATCCAGACCCCCTGATCACACAAATGCTTCCCGTTCTGTACAAACACATCTGAAACCACTCACTGTTATCCATCACTCACCTACGCAGCAGACCACACAAGATGGGTGTGTGAAGTGGGGAGTGTGGAAGTGCAATAATTTCAAGATTCTATGCATCCCCAGGAGCCCAGCAGCATGGTAGCACCAACCCATGGCTTCCATGCAGAACACAGAACACAGCTGTTATCAGAGCACAAGGCATGACCTGTGCCCAGAAATCCAGCCAAATTCTCAGTTCCATGACAGTGTTTATCTTCCATCCCATATCTTTGCCCTCATGGCTGCTTCGCTTGTCTTCTCTTTCTGTCTCCAGATCTCTATTAAGCCACCCTAATAAACCCTTGCTCCACCTCAGGTCCATGTTCAAAGTCATGCACCCCTTTAAATTGCCCTCAAATTACTCCCCACTCTGAACTTCCCACGTGCGTTGTGTCACTAGTCCCTTGTCACCTATTCTGGATCATTTTGTGCTATAGCTACTCATTACATATTAAATTTGCCACAGGCTGAAAGTTCTAGGAAAGCAGGATTATGACGTTCTTCATTTCTGTTTCACCTTTGGAACCTAACTCAGAGCCAGCCACAGGGCAGCTAAAAAATAGCTCAGTGAAACTAAAGTACTAGACAGTGTGATGCCCATAGAAAGTCTTGTAGCGATTTAGTGTGGTTTGGAGGCCTTGGCAAAGACTGGCTGGGTGGGGTGGGTCTGGCCATCCTGATGAAGAAGGAACAGCTCCAACAAAGGACTAGAAATGTGAAAGGCCTTAAAGCAGTCCCCTCTCCCTCTTGTCTCTAGGAAGATCGGTAGAAGAAGCAACTCCCTACCGACTGGGACCATGCTCAAGTGTCCAGGAAGCACTGCTTAAGACAGGCGCTCTGGCTGTATTCTCACTTCGACATGTGTGAGGCAGTAAGTAAGGAAAACCAGAATAAGCATTGTTCCTCAAATTAGAATACGAATAGTTCTCTTTAGATTCTGCCTTCCACACAAACCAGGTGCTAGTTTATTATGTCCTTGCTCATTCCTTTATGAATAAGCATTGATTAGGTAACAGTTAAGGACATAATTGTGCCCCATGCTGCAGACACAGAGTTAGACCAACGTGATTCTCAACCTTCAAAAAGTTCACACCCTACTGGATGACCCGGGTGGGCCCTCCTGCGATCACGGGTGTCCTCATGACAGAGAGGCAGAGGATGTTTGACAGACTGACAAGGAGAAGATGATGTGACTGTGAAAGAAGAGTTGGGTGGTACAACCACCAGCCAAGGAATCAGAAGTTGAAAGGGGGAGGGGGTGTTGGGGTTCCCAGGGCCGCTGTGGCTAAGGCAGCCCCGTGCTTGAGATCTTGATTTCAGCCACGCAGACTGCAGATTTCTGGGATTCAGAACTGTGAAGGGTAACACACACCCCTCAGGACATATGTTCCTTAAGCAGGAGACACTGCGAATCCCATGGCCACGGGAATTCGCTACACATGACCACTCTCTTTGTAACAGTGTAAATCAACCAGATCACCATTCATAGAACTTCACCATATTTGCCACATACTGCTATGCCTTCTCTTTACAAACGTTGCTTTGCACAACTGATACAGTGTTCTAAGATTGTCAGAAATGCTAAAAATGATTCCACTGCTTCATCAATTTTTCCCACTCAAACAATGCCGCTGGAATGTAAGAACTACATCTGAGCTCTTGAATGAATATATAAACTCTTGACTGATTTGTTTTATTTTTAACCCGTTGCCAATTTATTATTTGGTGTAACAAAAAATATATCCATTGGGTATATTGGCTCGGACATGACTCAGACACCCACACTGGGGTGTTGTCCCTAGGAAACAGGGGAGCAATGTGGTGGGAGAAGTACTTGGAAAGTCAAGTCTGGGGAGCACAGATTCAAGGAAATTATGTGGATGATGTAAAAGTTTGATGTCATTCATGATGGTCGTGGCTCACCTAACCTTACACCCACCGCCGCAGTCAGAGTGGTGCGTCTGAATCAGTAAAGTGTCATTCCCTCAAGCTCTGCCACGGACCGCTGCCATCAGATCGGCTTCTAGGTAGTGCAGGTGCCTTTCAGAGTCACCCGGGAATTAAGCATCAAACAGAGCAATCTGAAAACACAGATCCGTAAAACATTAGCATATCGGCTTATACTGAAATCAGCCAGAAATGCGATTCTCTAGAAGCCTTGCATTGCAGGTTGAAGCTAACTTCACACCTGCGGTTGGTAGAATTTGGCCTGCGTGGTGAGAATGGTGTGCATCCCTCTACAACATGGCATTATTTATAGACTACCTGCCTCGCTCGCATTCGTGGGGCATGGAAACTTACCAGTGGTTTACAAGAACATCAGTTTTAAACACCAGCATCCATCACAGGATGGAAAGGAGTGCTCAGCATCCCTTCGGCTGTAATGCGTTATACAAGGGTCAGCACGGGGAGTCACGCTTGACGACATCATTGCTGGCCTCAGGTAGCAAATCCATCCTTCCAGCTGCTGGGATCCATATGCGTTCAATGAACTGCAGACAGTCAGGCCCTTCCTATCAGGAGTCTGCAGTAGTCTTCCGTGAGGACCCACCGCAAAACACCTGCTCGGTAAGCTGGCGGCCATTTATCTGAACTTCATCTGGTAGCCGACTGCTGACAAAGGGGAAAACAGGCCCAGCAGCGAGCAGACAGATGTGACGAGGGAAATTAAGGTGTTCACATCTTGAGGTAATCAGAGATGTAAAATGTTGGGAAAAGTGGAAGCAATTTTGTCATTAAGTCAAAGCCAAATGGAAAGCCACTAGTGTTATTTTCTCCGCAAAATAAAGCCCTGACCTTTTCCACGATAGTCCGGACCGTCGGTGTTTCACGACTCAGTTTTAGGGTGGTAGCCCACAACCTTCCGGTTATGAAAATCTGGATTCTCACTCTAACTTCTCATTCTTCCAGGCGAAATGTGTCAAGGGCTGTGAGGGTAACCTTGCCTTCGTGGTGTGGGGTTACTGTAAAGATAAAAGTAACTTAGTGATTTAGGAAGATCCCGTCTCCAAATAGAAAGGAAAAAGGCTGGGGATGTAGTTCAGCGAGAAGGTCCTGGGTTCAGTCCCCAGTACTGGGCTTAGGGATGGGGGTGGGGTAGCAAGTGTCAAGTGAATGATTCTATGAGCAGAAATGATAGCATATCTTAGTTTGCAGCCTGTCTTTATTTTGCAGCACAAATTAAACTCTCACTGATGGGTCATAAACTGTGCAGGGCAAATAAATGATTGCCAATGAAAATATTTCTTGAAAAATGCAAGCCTAAGCCGGGAGTGGTAGTTCATGCCTGTAATCCCAGCACTTGGAAGGCTGAGGCAGGAGGATCACTGTGAGTTCAAGACCAGCCTGGGCTACACAGTGAGTTCCAGCTCAGTCTCAACTACATAGTGAGACCCTGTCTCAAAACACAAACAAACAAAAAAACAAGCCTAGAACTGCAATGATGCAAACTGACCTAACCACACCACTGAAGGCTTGGAGATTTACCTGCATCCCCAAGGTCTCATTTTTCTCTCCACCCAGAACTCCAGGCCATCCTCTGCCAGTTGTTGGGGGGTAAAATCACCTCTGCAGCTGGTGTGCAAGCCCTGGAGCAAGATCTGCTTGGCTGGGTTCACATCTGCCAGGCTGGGCAAGCAGCAAGCAAAATGTAGGCAGCTGCTCACCCGGAGTTGTCAGGTACCCTGGAGAGGGGTCTGTTAGGATCAAAGGATGCTGGTGAATGGTCCCTAGTGTCATCACACTGGGGAAGGAGATACTAGGGAGAGGAGCTGGCAGGGAGGGACACCTCAGAGGGAGACGACAGAACAGACATGGCATTCCCTGAAGAGCATCTTTCTTTGGCACTGGAGCAGCCTGTCATCTGTTTGTTCTCAGATCCATTCCTTGTCCTGCCCTGCTGTGCTGGGCACTGTGCACGTTGGGTATGGAGGGACACAGTCTGCTTCCCTTGCATCTCTGTGTCACAAGTGTTTCCCAGGCTTTGGCCAATGGAAAGTGAAGGCAGAAGGCAGGGAGAAGCAGAGGATTCCTCCCTCGTCTCTGCTCTGGCACAGGCCTGACACCAGTTCCGTGCATTGCCCCTGGGCCTCAGTGCCCCTCAGACAGGCCCTGCATAGTCTTAGCTCCTCTCATTGCAGGGCGTGGCTTCCTGCTGATCCTAATCTCTGGGTTGCCTCCTACCCACTTTCAGTTTTAATTTTTTTATTTTATGGGAAAAAACCCAAAATTTCATAATCAAATAACAAGGGAATACCAATAGTTATTATACTGTGCATCATCTTCAAAGTACTTACTCAGAGTATAAGACTTACCAGAAAGATGCTTACAAAAAAAAACCAATAATTGTTTCTTTTCAACAACCTAAGACAAACTAGTAGTACAAATAAACCAATTAGCGTATATATTGAAATATTTTTTAAAACAAAGAAATGTGCACTTTGGGGAAGTATTTGAACTCCCTATTTCTTATTTATTTTGATTTTGTTTTTCTCATATACAAGAAACTATGCAACATTCCAGCTTGTGTGTTTGACTTATTTCACTTAATATTATGTTCTCAAGTTGAATCCACTTTCATCAGAATGCCTCAAGTTTATCTTATCTTTCTTTGTGGCAGCATAGTATTCCACTGTGTATAAATACCACATTTTCCTTACCCATTCATCTGTTGATGGACGTACGTGCAGTTTCCAGTATCTAGCTATTACAAATTGTGCTGCTATAAACTCGGGTATGCACGTATCCCTGTAAAATGGTTATGTTGACTCTTTTGCCACTTAATCTTCTCAGCTCTATGGATTTTTGTAACCAGCTCTTTGCACTAAATTTTCTGAGTTCTTTTCTGGTTAGACCACTACTGACATTTCTCAGACCAGAACGTTGCACACAGCAGCCTGACACACAGAAGTTCTACAGCCTTGCAGATAGCAACGCAAAGCAATGATGGAGAGGCAGCCAACAGCCATCTGTTGAATAGATATTTTTTGAGCACCAGCTAGCTTTGTGAACTGGGCTAGGTATAAAAATTCATTGTAAACAAAAGTGTATACCACCTTTAATGTTTAAAAATAACATAAATAACTATGAAGTTACGGTATAACGAGTTTTTCTACTTATGATTACAAAAAAATGTACGAGGTTGGGTAACTTGAATAAGTGCAAGAAAAAAAAGCAAACACTTCCCTCAATAGAAGAGTTGAGCTGAGATCCAGCCTGATACTATATTGGAGAGAGAAGTTATAAGTGAATATTGCCAAGCCGCTTTTCCAATCAGAGTAGCAGCAGTCCAGCTGTCCTCCCCTCTGAGGGATGCTGGAGTAGAAATGCATTTTTACAAAGATTCTTTTCCAATTTAAAGTTCTATGTCAGAGCTAAGAAAATTAGCAAGTCTTGGATCACAGGTTTCCTAGGTCAACAGCTGATTTTTTTAGTCAACCAGCTATATAAGAACGTTTATATTAAGAAGGAAAGAGCAGTTTTAAGATGCCTGCTGACTGAAGACATGAAATGCATCCATTCTGGGAGCTACTTGGGAAATACGTTGAAACATAAATACAAATAAAAACCCAAACTGTTGAGCCAACCAGGGACAGAATCAAATTTGACTCATGCACAACTGCATGGCTCCACACGAAATTAACAGCCACTGTATTTACACCTGAGGGCATGCATTGGTACATTTTTCCCATTTCCAGTTTGGAGAATTTTTTCTATAATAATAATAGAATTGAATTTTGTACTTTAGCCACTTGTGTGTGTGTGTGTGTGTGTGTGTGTGTGTGTGTGTGTGTGTGTATTGGAGATGGAACTCTGGAACCACTAAGCTAAATCCCCAGCCCTAGCCACTATTTTTTATCCAAGTCTGTTCCAATGTATTTCCCTAAGTCTACAGGAGTGCCACTGGGATTTAATTGCTATTTGAAGGGGAAATTGAGGCACTCATAAAATAAATTGTGTCCAGAATGTCTTATTTCTGATTAAGGAATTCAAATTTTTAATTTGACACACCACCATCCTTTCTGAAGATCAAGAACAGCAAAATTCCTCTGTGTGATAATACCTACAGGTTTAATCAGCACAGGACTTCATTAAGACTTTTCCTAGGTTAAGAAAAGGAAAATAAAATCTTTGGTATAGCATAAGTTGTGTTTAAACACATTTTCTTTTAACAGAAATAGTTAACAGGAGCTGCTTATCAGCTGAATAATTACATTAAATATATTCATCTCAGTGAAGACTGTAAACAAAGAGATATTAAGTAATTTGTTACAAGTACCCTGCTGTGATACCAGCTGATCAGGTTTAGTAGCAACCAGCATTCCTACTAATTTCGCAAGAAAGATATGTTAGGGACAATTTCATCTATAGCAAGTGTAAATAATCTGTTTAGCAGTGAGCTTACAAGGATATCATGTAGCATAACCACTGACAATCGATTGGAAATATAATTTTTACAACTGCAGAACTTGCAAACTAAAGGATTAATGTTAACTTCAGCCAATAGAGAAAATAAATTTGGTTAGCAGAATGCATCAATACCAAATCAGCTTTGTAGATAATGTTCTAATCGCTATTCCAAGGTGTCCGTCTCCTTCCCTGTCTTTCTCAAGAGAACCCCAAAAGAAAACACTTTTCATTCTAATTTCATTCTAATTGTATCAGTTAATCTTCGTCTTGCAAACAATGCAGCATTTTTGTATGAAGGTAAAAATCCAGGTTGCTTTTTAAAACAAATCCCCAAGGAACTGAGGAATGGGACATTGTAGTTTATTTCTTAATTGATAACAAAGAGCACAAGAGGACCACTGGCATCATGACATCATGATTTTCTTTTTATCATTAAATATGCAACTATGTAACAAGGAAAGATTGCAGTCACTCCCCTAAGTAATACACATACCCTAAAGTGTATTTCTGCACAGCATAAACATGAAACAAACAAAATGAAAACAAAAAGCTATGACATTTTTGAAGTTCAGCCCTTTATTAGATGTTCAGTGACATCACTTTGATATTAAGAAACAAAAATGGGGCCACAAATAAATGAATATTCAATAGTCCAAAACATGATGGCAACCAGCAAATCAAATACTTTTTTCTGCTGTAAGATGAAAGTGCAAGAAATTATATAGATCAGTGATGGCAAACCTTTTAGAGCTTTGAATGATACCAAGAGCCTGCTGCAACACACATGACATACATCTGACCACTGACAGAGGCAGGTTATACCGGGACTCTTTTCCTATAGGTGTTTTATAATTTCATAATTATGGTTAGTCATTTCTGATTATAATATGTATAGTTATCAGAATATAAAAACACAATATAATGGAGGATTAGCTCTTAATGATATCTCCAAATGTAGCTCTCTCTAAAAGTAGAGATAATACGACAATAAGACATGACAGGTATTTCAGCAAAGCTTATTTCTATGCAGGAATGATGAAATATATAAGGGAAAATCATCTCTCTGGCAAATGAGAATGAAAGTAATTATTTCTGCAAAGTACTTAACACATAAGTGGAAAGAAATATTTGAACACATTTTAATAATACATTTCTAATTCCTTGCCTCTTAAATTGGTTTTTCAAATGCTCTAAAAAACACAGGAACTCATTTTATTATAATAAATTAGACTAATTTTTTAAAAACACAAATATTTACAACCTGTTGAGGGAGTGCTATAAAGAAACAGAATTTGATCTCCAAGAGTTGCTGACTGCTCACTCCTGAAATGGGACATGAACACTCTGACTGCCATCATGTGTAGATATTTCTTGTTCTTGGTGTGCTGGGAGCTTTGATTCTAATAAAGAACTCATTCACACTTTGCCATTTCACCATTTTTTAGTTAAGTGACCAAATATCCAGAATTTCATATGTAAGTTTTTACTTATACAATTATTAAAGCCTAACTGGTAACCAGGAAGAAAAATAATAATTTGAGTTACAGCCAAATGAACAGAAAGGTAATACATTTTCTAGCAAAGATGATTTCAAAGGTCCCCATATTATATCTTTCCTAATAATATTTTAATAATATGTAATGACCGATTTTGAAAACATGGTATTACAAAAAGTGACATCATTATTATAAGAAAAACAAAGTACTATCTTTCCTGTTTGTCCAAAAATTTTTGGACATTAAGTACTTTTAGGTTATCAAAAATTTAAAGAAGCCCTCTTATACTTCAAACAGAAAAATCAAAAATTTTTAAAGAACTTCCTAAGGAAATATTTTATTTAAAAAATCTTTCTCTTTGACAATAAATTTTATTCATAGACTTCAGCTTTGCCCATGAAAAATTCACTGCTGTAGGAATTGGCTTCCCCCAAGAAATCCATACAAAATACATTAAACAACTATTTGAGACAAAAGAGGACTGTGATTCCTGGGCAATGTAACAAAATAAGGCATACCCTGTAATTATCCCAGCCTACCACCTAAAGGTAATTTCTAGGCCATTGAACAAGAAGAAAGAATAGTATTACTGAGCTGAGAAGAGGGACTGGATTGAATTTGGAAATGATTAGATATCTACTCTGGATTAATAGAGATCTCCCAGAGTCTTTAGCTGAGAACAGACTTATCTACGAGATCAGGGAAAGAACCACTGGAAAGCAGTAAGCAGAACTAGTACTAGAGCTCACACAAAACTGGGACTAGTTTCCTTTCCCAAGAAGCAAAGAGACTTTGTAATACAGTGGTACCTGAGTTCACAAACTCACTTCTGTCCTTGATTCTGGTAGCAAACTGAACTGAACCAGAAACAAATCAAATTTCTCCACAAGGTCAACACTGAACCTAACCACTGAATTTGACTTGGTTCTCGTCCAGCTCAGTTTGTGACCAAGATCATGGAAAGGATCAAGGTCATGAACTGAGCTACCACTGTACATAGGGAACCAGATAGAAGTCTCTGAAGAGTCATATGCTAGGAATGGGACTAAAATAGTCCTAGAGTAAACTTGCTGTGAATTAGCCACAGAAATGTTAAAGTCAAGACTCAAAAAGGGTGAAACCAATTCAAATAACTTCATTTCATGCCTGAATAAGTCTAACACTCTTCCAAGTGCCTTTTAGCACTCAATAACTTAAAATTTACAATGACCAGTATTCATTCAAAAATTATCTAGCATGGAAAAATATGATTTAAAACCAAGATAAAAATCAATCAATACAAATATATCTGCAAATGACACAGATTACTAACGAACATACAAGGGCCAAAAAAGACCTAAATGAAACTTCTCAACATTAAAAATATATTAGAAATGAAAATATACTGAATGAGATTAACAGCAGATTAAATAGTATGTATGAATAGTGAAATGCAAAAAAATAAAAAATAAATAGTAAAAATTAGGCAGAGAAACAAAAGTATGTCTGATGAAATCAGTGATCTGTGCACAGTGTAAGTCAATCTTACATATTTGTAATTAGAAATACAGGAGGAAGATTGGGACAAAAAACTGTAGAATAATGGCCAAAAGTTTTCTAAATGTTATAAAAAATACAACTTATAGCTTCAGGAAGTTCAACAAACCCTAACAGAATAATCACATATCCCCAAACAGCCCTAACATAGCATATGATAACCACATTATTGAAATCAGCAATAAAGAGGAAAACTTAGAAGCAGCCAAAGATAACCAGTGGAGGAGACATATACCTGTGATCCTTGCATTCTGGGAGGCTGAAGCAGGAGGATTGCAAGTTCAAGCGTGCATGACTGAATGAATGATTTAATGAGAGCCTGTCTCAAAAGAAAAAAAAAAAGGTTTAAAAATGTCTGGAGATATAGCTCAGAACAAAAGCCCTGGGTTCAATACCCAGTATTATAATAAAAAAATTAACCACACAAATAATACCTGTTGTGTAGATAGGCAATTATTATTAAAGATTTCTCATAAGAAAACACACAAATCAGAAGACAACATCACAAAAACTTTAAGGTGCTGAAAATAAAACATCGATGATCTGGAATTCTATAGCCAGTGAAAATATCATTCAAAATAGAAGTGAAATAAATATTTTCTCAGACAAAAGTTGAGAGATTTCCCTGCCCCCAAAAGTTGAGAGATTCTAACACCAGCAGACCTGTGCTATAAGAAATGTTAAAGGAATCTCTTCAGGAAAAAAGAAAATGATACCAGATGAAGATGAGAATCTATGCAAAGCAATAAATAATACAAAAGTGTTAAATGTAGTACATTCGTTCATCTTTTTAAATCTTTGAAGATAACTGGCTGTTATAAACAAGGATAATTGCAGTGTCCTGCAAAGTCCAGAAGACAAGTAGAAGCAAAAATATATTGTAACCACAGTACAAAAGACAGGATAGGAAAAGAGATACACTGTTACAAGATCTCCACACATAAAGAATGCCATCTGAAAGTGGGCCGCAATAAAGCAAATCATACATTGTAAACTCTAAGCTCCGTAAAACAAAGAAATGAAGGGATGGAGGGAAGAACAGAGGGAAGGGGAGAGGGAGAGAAGGAGGGAAGAGAGAGAGACAGAGAGAGAAGGAGGAAGGGGGAGGGAAAAAGGAAAGAAGGAAGAAGGAAAGAAAGAGAGAGAGAGAGAAAGAAAGAAACAAAGAAACAAAGAGGAAGGAAGGAAGGAAGGAAGGAAGGAAGGAAGGAAGGAAGGAAGGAAGAAAGCTAGGCAGCCCAAATAGTTAATAGGCTGAAAAGAGAGATAAAACAGAAGCATAAGAGACACTCAGGGGCTGGAGGTGTTCTTGGTGCTACAGTATATGCTCAGCATGTACAAAACATAAAAACTAAAGGCAATAAGAGGAGACAAAGAAAGTCATAAACAGATGAGACAAACAGAAAACAAACATTAAGGTAGTTGTTTTCTATCCAACCATATTATTTTAAATGCAATGATCTAAGCAGTCCAAAAAGCAGTTGAAGTGGGTGCAAATGAAAATTCAACATGACTTCAGAGTTCCAGCATACCATCAGTAAGTGTGTGCACACAGAGGGGAGCTGCTGTGTGGACCAGAGTGGTGTAGCTGCAGGCAGGTCCCAGTTAGGGCCCTGATCCAACCCCCGAAGTATGGGCACACATCCCAAGGCCACAGGACACCCAAAACAGAGCTACATAGGCATGCAAGTTTCTTGCAGAGTCCCACCATATCACTGGCCACAGCCAAGGGCCTGCCTGGAAAAGAACTACACAGGCACACAAGCAACAGCCAGTGGCTCACCCCAATACCACTGATAATTGCTTGAAGACCCTAGCCAGAAGCCTACACAGACAACAGGAACTGGGATACACAGCCCCCAGCCAAAGACCCCCCCAAACAGCTACATAAGGACCCCAGTGAGAGGCACACCAAGATACCATACCAAGTGTACACAGGCCCCAGCCAGAATCCCGCCCAGACAACAGATCAGCTCAGGGATATAGAACACCACCATTCTACACCCAGGAACTGGTGTACTGGGGAGAAGCAGAATAAAGGCTGCTTGGTGGTCTGCTGAGAACTGAAGACCACTGGGTGAGCAAAAAGTTTCCTCGACAAAGGCACAGCGGGCTACATCTACTGAAATGAAAAGATACAGAAATAAGTCTCAAAACCAGGCTTCCAGATCACCTAAAGCAAAGGGAAATGAGATGGAACAATCTGATACTCAACTACCTGGACTCCCTGAACTAGCAATGAAAGAGGACCTGGAAAAAGTTAAATCAGAAATAATTTCTCAAATAACAACAGAGATTGTGCCCACAGTACAAGACATGATTAATAAACCTAGAGCATACACAGATTAAAAAAAATAGAAGATCTGAGAAACATGATGGAATCCCAACATAGGAAACAAATGGAATCCATAAAACAGATGCAAAAGGATTTAAAATTCCACTGAAAGTTTACGCATCAGAACAAGCCAAATGCTGGGGATTTAGCTTGGAGGTTCGGTGACCCGCCTTGCAAGCGCAAGGACCCGAGGTCCATCCCCCGGACAAAAAAAAAAAAAAAAAGAAAAGAAAAGAATGAAAAAGAACAAGCCAATCCGAGGACAGAATTTCAGATATAGAAGACGGAACTGCAATTAGTGACCAGGAAAAGAAAAATCTCTTAAAAATAGTAAGGGACCATGAGAGATCAATCCAGGAGCTGCTAGATGGTTCAAAGAAGAACAACATAAGACTGAAGTCAATGAAGAAACAGGACAGAGTGCAGGTGACATAAAAAAACTGTTTACCAAAGTAATGGCAGAAAACTTCCCAAATAGGGAAAAAGAACCTGAAATACAGATAAATGAGTCTTGCAGGACTTCTTTTCTTTTCTGTGGTATTGGGGATGGAACTCGGGTCCTTGCACTTGCAAGGCAGGCGGCAGAACCACTGAGCTAAATTCTCAGCCTGGCTTATAGAACTTCAACCAGCTATGATTTTTTTAAAAAATCCACACATAGGTATATAATAGTTAAGATTTCAGAAATGCAACAGAAGAATGAAATTCTACATGCAGTTAGAGAAAAGGAACAAATCACATACAAAGGAAAGCCCATCAGAATCACAGCAGACTTCTCAATACAAACCTAGAAGGCAAGAAGAGCCTGGAGTGATGCATTTCAAGCCCTAAAGAAAACAACCTCCACCCAAGATTGATGTACCCTGAAAAACTACCTTTCAAAATTGATGGAGAAATAAGATACTTTCATGACAGAAAGCACCTGGGGAACTTCATGAATACCAAACCAGCACTGCAAAAATTTTAAATGACATCCTAGGAAAAGACAAGGAGGATCACAACCCCAGAAAGCCCAAAAGAATGAATCCATCAAGCACAAGAAATTAAATGCAAAGGGGGAGAATCCAACAAAAAGAAAAAGTCATGACGAGGATAAGTCAATACATATCAGTTATAACCATTAATGTTAATGGTCTCAATTCACCAATCAAAAGAAATAGACTGGCAGAATGGGTCAAGAAGCAAGATCCAACAATATGCTACATACAAGAAACATACTTAGTTCAAAAAGAAACTCAGATTTAAAGTTAAAGGGTAGAAAACAATACTCCATGTGACAGGAACATGGAAAAAAGCAGGAGTAGCTATCCTTTTTGCAAATCAAGTGGATTTCAAACCAACGCTGATTAAGAGAGACAAAGAAAGATACTACATCCTTGTAAAGGGAACAATCCAAGAGGAAGAGATGACAATCATCAATACATATGCACCAAACACAAGGGCACCCAACTATATAAAACAAATACTAACGGATATGAAAAATCATATGAGCTTTAATACAGTAGTAGTGGGAGACCTCAGTACTCCTCTGTCACAGATAGATCAAGCAGACAAAAAATAAACAATGAAATAGTAGAACTTAGTCAAACTCTTGAACAAGTGAACTTAACAGATGTTTGCAGAGTGTCCACCCACAAAATCAGAAAACACATTCTTTTCAGCTACACATGGATCATTGTCCAAAATAGACCATATACTCTCTCACAGAACATGTTTAAGTAAGTGCAAAGGAATTGAAGTGATCCCCTGTATATTATCAGACCATAGTGCAATGAAATTGGAGATCAATAGCAAAAGAAACCACAAGAATTTTATAAACACACGGAAATTGAACAACACAATTCTGAATAACCAATGGGTCACAGAAGTAATTAAAGAAGAAATCACACAGTTCCTACAATTAAATAACAATGACAATACAACATATTGGAATCTATGGGACAAAATGAAAGCAGTCTTATGAAGGAAATTTATAGCAGTGAATGCTCACATTAGGAAAACAGAATGAGCTCAGTTATACAACCTGATGCTGAACCTCAAACTTCTAGAAAAAGACAAGCAGTACAAACCCAAAACTCATACAGAGGAGGAAATTATAAAGATCACAGCAGCAATTAATGCAATGGAGACTAAGAGAACAATACAAAAAATTAATGAAGCCAAGAGTTGGAAAATACAGAAGAAATTTACAGATTCCTAGATTTGTATGAATTACCAAAGTTGAACAAAGATGACCTAAAAATTCTAAACAACCTATTATCAATCAATGCAATTGAAAATGTAATTAAAAACTTACCAACTAAGAAAAGTTTTGGTCCTGATGGCTTCACTGATGAATTCTACAAGAGACTTAGAAAGGAACTACTGCCACTCCTGTTTAAACTCTTCAATGAAATTGAAAGGGAAGCAATACTCCCAAATTGATTCATGGAAGCAAGCATCACCCTGATCCCCAAACAGAGAAAGACTCAACCGAAAAAGAGAATGATAGGCCAATCTCACTAAAGAACATAGATGCAAAAATCTCTAATAAGATACTCACAAATAGAATGCAGGAGATCATTAAGAAGATCATTAAGAAGATCATACACCCTGACCAAGTGGGATTCACCCCAGGGATGCAGGGATGGCTCAACATATGCAAATCAATAAATGTAATACACTATATGAATATAGCCAAGGACAAAAACCATGCGATCATCTCAATAGATGCAGAAAAAGCATTTGATAAAATTCAACATGTATTTATGATAAAACCCTTCAAAAAATTGGAGTGGATGGTCTCTACCTCAATCTGATAAAAGCCATCTAAGAAAACCAACAGCCAATGCCATATTAAATGGTCAAAAACTGAAATCGTTCACACTAAAATCAGGAACAAGACAAGGATGTCAACTATCACCACTCAGTGTAGTTTTGGAAACATTAGCCACAGCAATTAGACAGGAGAAAGAAATAAAAGGAATAAAGATAGGAAATGAAGAAGTCAAATCATCATTACTTGCAGATGACATGATACTCTATTTAGAAGACCCCAAGAACTCCACCAAAAGTCTTCTAGGCTTAGTAATGAAATTCAGCAAAGTAGCTGGATACAAGGTCAATACAAAAAAAATCAATAGCTTTTCTGTACATGAAAAACAGACTCACTGAGAGAGAAGTAGGAAAAAAAAAATCCCTTTCACAATGGCATCCAAAAAATTGAAATACTGAGGAATCCACCTAATGAAAGAAATCAAAGGCCTCTACTCTGAAACTACCACACTCTGAAAAAGGAGACTGAAGAGGATATCAGAAAATGGGAAGATATCCCTTGCTCTTGGGTAGGAAGAATCAATATAGTGAAAATGCCCATACTTCCGAAACTGCTATGTAGATTCTGTGCAATCGCAATTGAAATCCCAGCAGTGTACTTCACAGACCTTGAAACAATCTAATAATTTATTTGGAACAAGAAGAGACCTAGAATAGCAAAAGCATTTCCAGGCAATAAAGACAAGGTAGGGGGTATCACAATGCCTGACTTAAAACTATACTATAAAGCTACTGTGATAAAAACAACATGGTACTGGCAAAGAAACAGATCTGAGGACCAGTAGAACAGATTAGAAGATGCAAAAACAGGTCCAGACACACTCAGCCACCTCATCTTCAACAAAGGAGCCAAACACCCTCAGTGGAGGAAAGATAGCCTTTTTAATAAATGGTGCTGGAAAAACTGGGTTTCAACTTGCCAAAGGTTAAAACTAGAACTATATCTCTCACCATGAACTAAACTAAAATCCAAATGGATTAAAGATCTAAATATTAAAACATAAACATTAAACTGCCTGGAAAAGAGGTTAGGTAGAACTCTTGAAGATATTCGCATAGGAAAAGATTTTATGAACAAATATCTCAGTTGCCCATGAACGAGCACATTCAACAAGTGAAATGTCTTATTAAAAAGCTTCTACACAGTTAAAGATGAACTAGTACACCAACAGATCACATCACTTCAGACTGTGAAAAAAATATTATGCCTCAGCAAAGCAGATTTGGGGGGGTACCGGGGATTGAACTCAGGACCTTGCATTTGTGAGGCAGGTGGCGGAACCACTGAGCTAAATCCCTGGCCCAAGCAGATTATTTCTTAATGACACTACTACCTGCGATGGGCAGTATTCTCTCGCCATTGTTTTCAATGTTCCAATCATTTTATGTTTTGTTTGTTTGCTTGCTTTCTGGCTTGCTTGAGGCACTGGGGATTGAACCAAGGGCCTTTGCACTGAGCTACATTCCAACCCTTTTCATTTATTTATTTATTTGTTTATTTTGAGACGGGGTCTCACTAAATCACTAAGTTTCTCAGGCTGGGCAATCTTTGGCAACACCAGCCTCCCAGAGTTCTGGGACTACAGGTGTGGGCCACTAAGCCTGGCTCATTTGACGATTTGAAACCTTATACAATTGAAGTGGAAGCCAGGTTTCTTTCATTCAGCCAGCCAGCCTACTACAGAGTATTTTCAGCAATGAGCAAGAAAACTTAATTTTTAAGTGGAGTCGAATCTTGAGCTCCCATTCTGTCTCCACCATTTTTCTGGAACCTTAAGAATTTCCTAAGCTCACTCCAAGTCTGTTTCCTTATCAACAATGATAGCGGAGTCTACTCCAGAGGCTTTTGTCAGAATTGTAGCTATAGCATTTAATGTATTCAAAATCAAAACTGAGAAAGCATGCATTTAAAAATACTAACAAACCTACTGAATGTTAATATAAACAACATGCTTCAATAAAAAACAAAACAAGAGGCTAATGAGAGGAGTAGTGTCATATACTGTCTTATACTTTTGCAAATGTGTTTATTGTCTAGATTAAAAGAAGACAAATGGCTTTTCATATCTGTTTCTGCATTAAATCACATCATGAAGCTTCTGGAAAGCTCCACTGTAGCCTAGAAGAGATTACAAATGCAAAAGACAAATAATGTCATAATATTAATATGAAGATACTTTTAACCTCATGGAGCCCGTGAAAGGCTCCCAAAGAATGCCAAGGTCCCAGAACTGCATGTACAGAACTGGTTTAACGCAAAGCACTCAAGTGCTGTTAATCATTTTAATCCATAGCTTCGATTTCCCTGTAGGATACAGCGCTGATCATCCTTCCTTCCTTTGGATCCCCAAGAAGGACTGGATACCCAAGTCTCCATGGAGACTGAAATCCAAAGATGTTCAAGTCATTTATATAAAATGCACAGTATCTGCATATAACCCATGCAACCCTCCTGACTACTGTAAGTTATCTCTAGATCATTTATAACGTTCTACTACAATGGAAATGCTAGGCAAATAGTTGCTATATTGTATTGTTTAGAAAACAGTGACAAGAGTTGGCACATGCTCATTGGAGATGTAGCTTTTTCTGTGCATTTTCCATCCACACTTGGTTGGATCTGCTCATATAGATACTGGGTGCAAAGGACCAATTGTGTGCACTCTTTGGTCTATGAAATCTCAGAATTTACAGTGTGAAAAACCCCACTCTGAGAAGCTGGTTCCTATCCTTGAGTATTTTTTTCTTCAACTGAAATTCAAACTACTGAATTTATCGGAGCCCTTCTTTGCTATTTAATGGCCTCCAGGTGAATTAGTCCTCAGAAATGCTTATGGGAAGAGGAACAAAGAGAAAGATCACAGAAAGGAGGAAGGGCAAGCAGGCGAGGTACCTGGCTTCTGAGGTTTTGTGGAAAGTGTAGGTAGACATCCTCTGGGTTCCTTCATCCTAAGACTTGCAGGCTAAGGTTCCCCAACACGTAAGGTTCCTCACGGGAAGCAGCCACCAAAGCAATCTAAAGCAGGAACCAGGAAAGGCAGTTCAGCTCCTTAGGAGCCAAAGCCCCAGAGCTACCCGAATGGCCTTTGGTTGTAAGGGGCCGATACAACCTGATTTTCCTAGTGCGAGAAATGGAAGGAGCAGGCGCAAGTTTCAATGTGAACATTATTTTTGTTGCCATGACAGTAAGGAAAGTGTTATTAGTCGCAAAACCTCCAGAACTTAGCTCAAACTGGCTCGAGGCAAAAGAAATAGTATTGATTCACAGGAAAGCCCAGTTCTCACATGAAGAGAGAGGTTTTTTTCTATCTGTTTCTCTCCTTTCTCTCCTCACAACAGATTCTATCTCTCTTTGACTCAGATTCTACACACAGTTCCTAACTGCAGTGAGTGACCCCCACAACCCAGAAAAACTCCTTTCCAACAGCCCCATGAGTGCTAATTATATCCTATTCCTGCCCTGTGTTTCTGTACCCTTCCATACAATAGTACAACAGTCTGAATCGAACTGAGTTGTTAGTGACCCAGTGGTGTTTCTAACTGCCTTAGAATCACCATTTTGAACTTTGCTGGGCATTATATTGATTACAAAGAGTGTCCATTTATAGGCTGCTATAAATCAATCCATACAAAGTATCCACCCAGGGCAGTATGTCTGCAACACTAATCTGCATAAATATGATTAGCAAGGTTTGTTAGAAAGGTATCAGCCTGGTCACCCTCCAGTCTGGTGGGATAGAGCCCCCCCCAATAAAACCCTCCCACTTTCTATACACAAGTCACAATGTGCTTTGAAAGAACAACGTATTTCCTGTTTTGTTAAAATTTATTATGTGGGACAATCATAAGACGTTTACTAGAGTCTGGCCCCTGCAATTTATCAGAGCCCCAGGGAGTAGCAATGCTCTCAGACTAACTGAGGTATCACAGTGGCATTTAATAGCCTTGTTTGATAGCAGTCAGGGCTTATCACATCTGGCTCATCTCAAAAATTATTTCACGTTAAATGAGTTACATTTTAAGAGAGGGAGTGAAGAGAGATGGGAAGAATAGTCTTTTCATAAGAAAAATGTGAAACTCAGCTAATTGGGAGAAAATGTTTCTAATCCAATTCTATAAATATGGCCAAAAACTTATTTTTTTTAAAAAAAGACCATCTGGCAGGCAATAAAGCATATCTACTTCTGATCCTACTTACTGCCAGCTGCTGCTTTAAGAGTCTGGCAGAAACAGTCTTTGTGCAATAAGTCCACTTCTTTTATTCCTGGAGATACACAGCCTTAAAAAAAAAAAAACTTGGACAGTGACTTCATAAAGAGTGCTGTTGTCTTATTTACTCTCAATTAATCATGCTCCACTGTAAACAAAGTGTCTGTTTTAGTTCTGCTGACAATTACCCACTTGTCAACATCTCCCTCAAGTGCCTGCACATCTGGCTACAGCAGGAAACCTCCACATCAAAACGAGTATTTGTCTCAGGAAGCTCAGGATTTCCACGCGATTCTCTAGCTCAGCAGCAGGCAGGATTATATAATAAGGAATGCCATCTAGGCATCGTGATGAGGATGCATGTCATCGGGTGATGACAGATGTCTCGGGATATTATTGCTCTATGTGTTTGCTTTGGCAAAAGAAGGACGAGGAGGAAGAGAGGAAGGAGGAGGAAGGAAAGAAAGAGAAAAAGAAGGAAGAGACGCCAACTTGAGACTCTTGGAGGAGGCTGCGAGGGTGGGGTGGAGACAGGGGGTGCCAAGCACTCGCCATCAGCCCCAGAAGCTGCTGAGAAATCTGCCCTTCCATTAGTGGTGTCGCCATGAGTAACCTTCCATGAGATCAACAGAACCACAGTTACTGTAATTTGTGTGTGGACGCATAGCAAGTTTTCTTCCTTTTTACCTAGATATTAATCCACTGCCCAAAGCTCCTTTACCTTGGGGCCAACTGCCCCTTTTAAAATGTGTATAGAACATAAGGGAAAATCACTGCCAAGTTCATTAATAGTGTGCCAACAAAAGCTACCTGTTTTAAAGGCAAAACAAATGTTACATCGGATGATTTGTGTGTTGTGTGTGGGGGTGGGGGGGTTACTAGTATGTTTTCTGGGGCTCCCTTCAGAGTAGGGAGCCCCAGGAAATCCAGGTGAACACCCAGGCAGAATCCATTCTGTCCTTTCAGCCCTGGGAAAGGAGAGACATTATATATCATTGAGGGAGGAGAGCTGGGGGCTTCCACATATGGAGGAACTTGTGTGGGTTATTTACTTAGATTTTACCTCCCGGAGATTAATTTACACTCACTTCAAAACCAACGAGACTCAAATCACCTGACACCACCCTCTCGAGGCTGGATTTCTGGGTGATGAATCAAAGTGATGGCGAAGCACAGGAGCACACATCCCACAAAGAAGAAACCACAGGTCTAGGATGGCCAGGCCAGAGTCCACATGGATTGAAAGTGACCCAGAGCCAAGGCCAGTGGGCCACATCCATGTCCTCCGGGAAGGAAACTGAGGGTCTGCAGGACCTCAGCGAGGCCCGCAGGATCACTCCAGACACCAGGCAGGTGTGTGGACCAGGGAAGAGGTCTGTGTCTTTCTGGAGAAAGCTAAACAATCCAACTGCATGATTTTAATGGGCGGGGGTTGCATTTACAGGGCCACCAGGCAGAACTCCTGGCTGCTCCAGCCCTGATCCAGGTCTCCTGCCTATCATCTAGCTTTGGGGCCCTAAATAGCAAGGAGGTAGGAGTACCGGATCCTGGACTGGCCATGTCCCAGTTTCACCTGGTAATTTATGCACAATTAATTGAGATATCTTTTATACTTGATGTGTTGCAAAATTAATGCCTAATTTATGTAATTAGTCAATTAAGTCTAATTCCAGCATATGTTCCCAATGCCCAGAAGGTGTTCTGTTTTCCAGGTACTTATTCTGATGTCACGGAATGCAGCTAATTAATTTTACATGCATATTAATTTGGGATCTCTTTAGCAGTTCCCTTTGTGCAAGTAATTTTAATATTTGTCTTTCTAACCTTTTGGGGTCGAGTGAAGGAGGTGCAGGTGGGTGTGCACAGCTCCTAGGTGTGAACATGGCCCCAAGGTGGGACAGGGCTGGAGCAGAGGACTCCAAAGGCCTGGACGTGGGGGGCGTGGCTGGCCCCAGGAACTAGAGAACTAGAGCGTTTTACGGGAGCCTAGAGGAAATGTCTTAGGGAGAGGAGTGCGGGAGTGCTTCGTTTGGGGACCCCGGCTCCTCTGTTCCCCTTCCTTAGGGCAAATAGCGCTGGCCCAGTCATCCTTGTCCAGGCAAATGACAGACCTCGTCCATCCCTTCCCTGAAAGACGGCTTAGATTTCCGGGCCAGTCCACGGGCGCCAAAGGGAGCCGCACAGCAGCGGCGACCCCTCCTCCCAAGACCCCAGAAAACTTTCCTGGGGCCGGGAGCCCAAGCCCCCGAGCTCTCGGAAGCCGCAGGGTTCTGCGAGGACTGCACCTCGATCTGAGGCTGTGGAGTCGCCGCCTGTCCTCTCGTGGGAGCGGAGACTGAGCAGGTCGAAAGTTTACTTTCCAAGTTATTGGGTAGCACATTAAAACTTTTATCCTTTTTGGACAAATTAATGAGCAATTTAATTAATAAAATCAGAGAGTAGTGTAAGTGCTATGATAATGAAGTTAAATGAGTGCACAGTAAAATATTCACTAATCCAGCGCATTGCCAAATACCCCCTAATTCTGCTTAACACTAGAAGGGTTTTGAGCACCATAATGAGATTCCTCTGTCTGCTAATTAATTGACATGCTCCTGAATATTCATATTAGCTAGCACCGATACGTTCTTAATTGCACCGTGGAATAGATCTCAGAGGAAAGTAAATCGCCATAGACTTAATTAAAATAATGTATTCCAGATCCAGGACAGGGAAAGATGAGACATTTGCCTTCGAGCGCGCTAAGCAAGTGTCACCTGGTTGGTAGAAGGGAAGGGTAGCAAACGTCGGCGCCCGGGCCGAAACGAGTGGCGTGGGACGCGCAGGGGGGCACTGGGCTCGGAAAGGCACCTCGGGCTGGGGCGGGACTCGCGGATCTCCGGGGGTGGCTTTGATGCGGTGTGTGTGGGGGGGCAGCCTAGCAGCCCCGCCCCTGGCCAGAGCCAGATCTTTCCTCCCTGCGCCCCGGGCTGGTCCGAAACGCTGTCTAGAGAGGCACTTGGAGAAACTTTGTCGGTCGGGAAATGGCCAGCGAAACTTTTTCCAGAGCTTGTCAAAGCTGTCGCGGCCCCAACTCCGACATCGCGGGCGCTTCTTTTGGGGGGCAGGCGCAGCTCGGCGCAGGGAGAGGCCTGCGTCCGGAGCATTAAGGGGTCCTCCCCTGCCGGGTTCCCCTCCCTCGGGGAGCGCTGCTGCCCCCAGTACCTCGCAGCTGAGTTCCTGGGCGCGCTCTCCCTTTCGGAGGTGCGTTCGGCCTCGCGCAGGCGGCCAGGGTGCCAGGCCAGCCAGACTGCCGACCCTGCATCGGGCTGCATCAGAGCCCTTTTCTTTCCTTCTTTCTTCTACTAACCAGCTGCGTGCAAAAATAACAAACTCGTCTTCCTTGGTAAGGCCGTCCTCCCTCCCACCCCTTCTTTTTGGAAAAAAAAAATCACCACAGGTTAAAAACTAAAAAGAGTTTATTTGAAGGCATACAAATGCATATTTATTATACACATGTAGGCATTAACAATGTAAATTACACCGCCAGCAGTTGCTGGTTGTTTATTCATTAGATCTTTAGAAAATCTACATTGCCTCAAGTCAGCGCTAGGAGAATGCGAAATACACACGCAGTTTACATAACGGAGTTGGGCGCACAGCCCCGCCACTCCGAGTCATCAACAGGTCGCGGACTCCAAGGAAAACTTGCGCTGCTAAGGATCACCGGAAACTTAGGGCACCTAGAATGCCATGGCTCCTCCTGACTCTGTGTGTGTGTGTGTGTGTGTGTGTGTGTGTGTGTGTGTGTGTAAGGAGTGTAAGACATGGAGAAGGAGGTAGGGCTCGTCCATTTTACCGCGCTTGTGGGTAGCCTCTTTGCAACGAAAGGAAAAGAAAATCAGTGAAAAGACAAAATGGATCGACGGAATGACGTCGCGGCAAGCTCGGGGTATTCCAGATTGTTCCTTAAACACAAGAAAGACAAACTGCTTTCGGGGTGAAGTGAGAAGAAGAGTATTTGCCTTACAGTCGGCGCGGGAGGAAAAGGAACCCACCTCGGTGAAGTCAGCTCCGCCAATCTGGTCTCCCGGCTGCCTTACACGAAGTGATCGCGCGGGATGCAGCCACCTGTTGCACCGCCGTCCTAGGTTATTAAAGCTCGGTGGTTCCAGTTTACCTTTCAAAAAATGGAGACAAGGAGGTGCTTTAGGGGAAAAGTGGCACTGCAGAATGATGCATGTATATATTTCCAAAATTCTGTTCCAATGAAAATATTACACGAAAGTAAATGTGGGGAAGTGTGCAGGGGCCGTTTGCTTACTAGGGGCGTCCGTGTTGCGGCAGCAAATGACGTCAGCCCCAAGGGAAGTCTCCTAAAACCCGGCGGAGCCTGTGTCCCGTGGGACCGGGGCCCACCCGAGTGTCCGCCCTGAACCCACCCACTGCTTCGGGGCTGAGGTGTACGGGGTGCGGCCTGCGGGTGGGGGTGAAATGCGAGGCCCTTCTGTTCCTGCTCCCTCCGTCCCGTTTCCCTGGCCGGTACGCTAGGAGATACCCTGAGGCTCCCAGAAGGGCTGCGCTCCTGGGAATGCAGACCCAGCCTGGCCAGGCCACAGGATGCGGGAATGGAAACTGAGGCCGACAGGAAGAGAAAGGCAAAGAGAGCAGAGGAAAGGGGAGCGGGCTGAGCAGACCCACACAGGCGCGGATCTGTGTCTGGGGCGCCCTACGCTCCGGGGCGCAGGCTTCCCTCTCTGCTACCCGGGGTCAGCACGCGAGCGGGGCGCGGCGCGGGGACCGCAGAGCGGAGCCCCAGTCCCAGGTGAGCCCCGACAGGCGAGGACTCAGCCTTCCAGGGCTGCAGCGAGAGGGCGAGGGGCCGCCAAGCCCCGCCCCCGGCCGGCCTCAGCACCGGGAGGCCTAAGGATCAGCGCTTTCTTTCTATTCTCTTTCTTTTCCAGACCCCCTTTGTGGGTGGCAGCTCAGCGGGGGATTCAGGGACACAAAAAACAAAAAACTCCAAA
>NW_022900937.1:12483912-12484201 GCF_012274545.1 Fukomys damarensis
TAACCTTCCCAGGAACACAGCGAGTTATTCCATGTCAAGGCTCTTGCGGTCTTCCGGGAACCTGCTTCTGCCATTAAGAAAACACGTATTGCCTGCGTCCACCGAGTGAAGCTCTCCTCTCGGTCAGCCTGCATAAACAAAGCAGAAGCGCAGAGTTTTAAGGATAGACATCTACAGGCTCTCCGATTTCAAAACAAATTAAAGCGGGGTGGGGGTGGGGGAGTACCAAAGATACACTTTTTTGCACATAAAAGTTTTTCATTTCCAAAGTCTGCAGTCCCCCTTCCCA
>NW_022900937.1:12484374-12490587 GCF_012274545.1 Fukomys damarensis
ATATATACACACATATCCCATGCAAAGGAGATTCAAATGGTTTCCCATGTATTGGAAGATCTGAAGCACTTTCTAAAGCCAAAAGCTACTTTTTCAAAATTTGCCCCACCCCCAAAGCAACATTTTAAGGATGGTTCCCCACCAGTTAATGTTTTTTTTAAATCTGAGCAAATAAATGATTTCTGACAAAGAAAAGTGACATGAAAAAACACATATCCCATGCAAAGGAGATTCAAATGGTTTCCCATGTATTGGAAGATCTGAAGCACTTTCTAAAGCCAAAAGCTACTTTTTCAAAATTTGCCCCACCCCCAAAGCAACATTTTAAGGATGGTTCCCCACCAGTTAATGTTTTTTTTAAATCTGAGCAAATAAATGATTTCTGACAAAGAAAAGTGACATGAAAAAGTATAGGGCGATTTCTCTCCTCTTCCTTCCTTAAAAAAAAAAAAAAGACCTTCTGCTCCACCCCGCTATTAAAACAAAACACAATACCTTTTCTGGGTGGTACTGCACAGAAGTCGATTCAGTTTTGACAATGTTGTTTAGCTATCATTTGCTATTTTGAATGAATGGGAGCAATCCCCCCTTTTACAACATTTGTTTCCTATTATGGAGAGGTGCAGCAGTTGAGGGCAGACATGTGAAAGTGGCTGTTTGATTCTCTTTTTCATCCCCCTGACCCTGCTTTTGTCCCCCCTCACCCTGGGAATGTCACGCCTCGCTACTTCACTTTGAGATGCTGGGGAAAGTGGCTTTGTTATTCCCTTTTAGACATACACGAAATTGTTCTCATTCCCCTGCTGTAAAAGATACTTCACATCGGGACTCGGTTCACAAGTGCAATGCAATTTGGCTTAGTCCAACCTTTGTTCTGCTTGTACAAATGAGGGAACAGTGCACACATTATACAGTTGATCTACTGCTGTCTTAACCCCAGAGTTAGGGGCTGGGAGAAAAGCAAGTTAATCCCTTCAATACCAACGTAGCTTTAACAATATTTCCTCCAATAAAAAATAATACATTTGAATTGCCACTTCTGTTTCGCTCAGTGCAAAGCAAAACTTATGGAGAGGGTTTAGCAATAACCACAACAAACATTCTCCCACTAACCTTTTGCAAATGCTTTTTAGACAAACATACTTGTGGCTTTGGTAATGCTCGAGTCGGAGCTATGCAACGGTGCAAAGAGGGGATTGGATTTGGAAACTACAATTTTTAAAGCCACAATGCCTCAGAGCTGACCACAACGAAGCAAACGCCAAACGGTATTTAGCAAACTGTTGACAAAGACAGGGCATTGTGGTAAGCTGGGGAAAAGCTGTTCCCACAGGCACTGAAATTGCTGCTCCCTAAGAGGTTGGTTGGCACTTCTTGGGGATGGGGGCCAAGTGCTAGTCCTCTAGCACCCAACTTTGGCCAACTGTTGGTTTTATGCTTGAAGTGAAGAGTAACTGGGCCCTCTCTACTCTTGGAATTGCAGGGGCTACTTGAGGTGCGCTCCCCCAAGAATGGGTGTAGTCACTGCCTTTCTCCCAAGCAAAACAGACCTGAGTCCAGGTGTTCCCACCACAGCCAAAAGGGTGCCTCTGGGCAAACTAAGGTGAGGACCAAGGAGAGGCCATCCCGGAAGCCCAGCTCCCCCCTTGGGATGGGACTAAAGAATGAGCAGGAAGTGCAGACTCTTGCCTTTCCTGGAACCGGGCAAGATAAACCTGGGAGCGACAGCACTGATCTTAGGCACAAGAGTGCTGATCAAAAATTTCTTTTTGGCCCGGCACGGTGGTGCTCACCTATAATTCCAGCACTCTGGGAGGATGGCTGGTGATAGCCAGTTCGAGGCCAGCCCGGGCTACATAGAGAGACCCTCTTTCAAAAACCAAATAAATAAATTTAAAATAGGTTTCTTGTCAGCCTCCCCGAGTTAAGGTTCAGTGCCCATCTAGTCCAGTCACAAACTGATAAAATGATGGCTCCGAAGTTCCCTACTGACATGCTTTCCTACAGGCTGGTAAAGGCTCACTCCTCCAGTAGGTAGCCTGGGTAGGAAGATACACTATCCTCTCTCTGCCCCTGCGTGCTTGGCACCGGAGCGGGAAGTGTCTCCTCCCCCACCTCTTTCCCTTAGGCAGTTTGACTTCCAGCCAGACTTGGTCGGAGTGGCCTGGGAGAGTGCGCTGAGTTCCATAGCGGCCCCGGGAAGGTCTCAGTTCCGGGGTCTCTCGGAGTGCGCACAGCAGGGTGCAGGATTGCGGCCCACAAAGCCTTCAGCGCCTGCGGCCCCCCGGTAGGAGCCACCCCCTCTGCTTTGGAGATCGGGACGCTGAGGCCTGGTGAGGCCTGGCGTGCGGCCTTGCAGGAGGCAGCTCAAGGACTCCGCAGAAAAACCTCCTCATGGCCACCTGGGACAGCAATTTTTTAAAAAAACATCAACCGCTGACAGGCTGAGAGTTTTTTAGTACTGAATACCCCGGGAACAAAATCCTTTTGAAAGGAAAGCTAAGTCCTTTCGCACCACCAAAGTGCAGATTTGGTGAAGAATGAGGGCTAGGACAAAGCGGTGGCTCGGTGCGTTCGGGCTCCCAGGGGGCGCACGGCACCGGGCGAGTGCGGGAAGTTCGCGGCCCGAACCCCCAATCCACAGCGACTCCTACCCCCACCGCACCACATTTCACTGCCAGCTTGGTAGAAAGGAGGAAAAAGAAGTAGAGCAAGACTGGTACAGGAGGAGAGCGGAGGAGCGAGCGAGGGAGGGCGAGGCAGCTCGCGGGAGCTCGGGAGGGGACCAGAGCCCGGCGTAGCGTCGAAGCTTCAGCTCCGGGCGCTCGGAGTTCACTTAGCAAGTGGGGGCGGCCGGTATTGTTTTAGCGCCTAGGAAACCTTGGGAAGCTGCTGGGTACTTCCCCTGCACCCCCCCCCGTGTTTGGTAAATATTAACAAACCCGGTGCGTTCTTTTCTGAAGTGGGGATGGAAGGCTTGGGGGTGGGGTAGGGACGGTGGTCCTCTCCGGGACGCCCCCGCCCCAGCGCCACTCTCCGTGCGTACACACCTGCTTGACAACAGAAGGAATCAAAATCAATATTGTATTTGTCACCCCCTCGGTCTCCTTTTTACTCCCTCAGCAGCCCGGGTGCCACTGAAGCGAATTGTGGATTTATGGAGGGAAATTAGCATAAATTATTACGAAATCTGTAGCCGTGTGTGGTCCAGCTTGTGGGAAAAGAGGCTATTGCGAACTCTCCAAGCAGAAAGGTGGTCGGTGGTGAGCTCTGCGGAGGCGATGAATGGCTATTGCACGAAAGAGATTTCCATTTGGTTTGCACATGGGTATAATTGACTTATGTGTATTTTATACAGTTTTCCCAACTCTCTAAGCCTCCGGGTCGGATGTGCCCCCTCCATCTTCTGTTTGCTTTGGGTTCTGTACAATAGACTCTGATGCACTTCTCAAGATTCTGGAAAGTGCTCTTTCCCTCGTTCTCTTTATAACACCAGTCTTAAAATGCTGTAAATAGCAGGCAAAGCCTCCCTCCCTCCCAACCTCGGCTTTGCAGACCTCCCGCAGAAGCCGAGGTGTAACTTTGTAGCAAAGCACAGTTTTAAATGTGCATTTCACCACTTCTCTGCCTGGCAAGGCAAATTTGGGCTACCAAGCACGGTCTACTTAACCCTGGGCAAGGGAAGGGCGCCCCAACTCCTGGTCCCACAGTTGCTTAACTTTGAGGGATCCTCCTACGTGAATCACTGCATGTCTCAAACCTGCTGGTGACAATTTCCCCGGGGAGACAGACAAAGATTTATTCCAACTTGTGTGTTTCTTTTAACTCAAACGTTTCCAGCCTTAGAATTTAGTTAATCTCCTGTTTACACTGAGCAATGGTTTCGACAGCCATACAATGGGTCCTTTGCGAGGGCAACAAAATGCCAATTGTTAAAATAAGAAAACACTGTTGTCTCTCGATTCCCCATTCCCAATCTGAACCCAGACCCAGCAGTAAAAAAAGAATCTTCGGGGCTGTCACTGGGAGATCTTCCATTCCTATGCTCACCAGCTCCAATTCAACCACCTTAAGTATTTTATCACCTCTACATTTCAGTAAAAGCTGGTGCGTTTGCTGAAAGAAAATGAAAAAATCCCTGGGGTCCTCAATTGGTACCGTGGCGCCCTAAGAGCGCTGCTGCCTTCACCCACAAAAACTCGATTTTTTTTGTTTGTTTGTTTTAACCTCCGAGGCCAGACGTAGTCTGGAGCAAGAAAGGCTAGGATCCTCAACCTCTCTATCTCTTTGGGTTCCCCAGGTCCTCCTATCCCGGGACCCTCAAGCCAAATGCAGCCCGCCAAGAAATCCCTCAAACCCACGTCTCATTGGGGCCCAAGCGCGCACCCCAGACTAAGCAGGGCCGTCTCAGCCCGCGCTCTCCGCCGCAGTTCCGGTTCCGCCCGAGTCCAGGCTGACTCCCTCTTCCGAGAAGGGCAGTACTTTCATCGGCCCGGCGGAGCAGTGCTCCAGAGGCGGGTCACCACCCCACCCCCACCCTTCGCACCCACCTCCTCTGCCCGGTTATATTTTCCGAATGAAGAAGGTGACATTATTCTTTTCCTCAAGCACTTCTGTTAATATTGAAAAACGTGCGCTTGCATCTCAAGCAAGGCAGCCCCGACTCAAGACACATTTCAATATTAATGAAATTGTTTAATCTCCTAAATTCATCGTGTTTAAGTTACGTTTTGGTGAGTTACTGACCACCTCTGAAACTGTGAGCGCCGAGAGACCTTTTGTGTGTGCGCTAACCTCGACAGCCCCGCTAATAATGCCCTAATGTCACTTAAAGTATGAAGACTTCACGCTCAGAACTCTTCGCCACCACCTGGGGGGGGCGGCTCACACTTCCGGACTTTGAAGATGACTCCGTGTGGGCTGCAGATACTGAACTTTAAAACGGCTTGGTAAAACGAATTTCTCTTTAAAATCATAGAGCTCGAAGTGTGCAGAGGCGCGCGGGGAAGCCTGGCGCCTACTCCGACTGCTTGCGCACAGGTGGCGCCCACTGTTTATTTCCTAGCAATTTGATGATGACGACGACGATGATAATAATGATAATAATGATTCAGCTAACCTTCCTAAGGCAAATCTGAACCCAAAGGAGCCTGCTAGAAGCACCCGGCAGAATGATGAGTCTTAGACACACCCCCACAAAAAAAAAAAATAGAGTACTGCTGTTTTAATGGGACCGCTGGCCTCTCCAAACCCTACATAAACTCTTAATATGTTGGGGGGAGGAAGAGAGAGAGAGAGAGAGAGAGAGAGAGAGAGAGTGTGTGTGTGTGTGTGTGTGTGTGTGTGTGTGTGTGTGTGTTGGGATGGCTGTAAAAGGAAACCTCGCAAACTTCCTGGAAATTCCTGAGTCCTAAAGTTTCAAAGAGCCTGGGGAAGGAGGAAGCGAGTTCAGCTCCAGCCTTCCCCGGTCCTCACGCCGTCCGCCCCATGGCCCGGGACGGTGTCCATCCAAGCTGCTGGCAGACTTTTAAAGCAGAGACCTTGCCTCTTCGCCCAGATAAACCATGTTTCTTTTAAAAATCTGGTCAGTACATTTAAAACAGGATCTTAAACTGGCTGTTCTACTGCGTGTCCTGTTTTGTTTTGTTTTGTTTTTAACCTCATCACTTTTATTTTTTTAAAGCTATTCACTCCCAAGTAGTGCAGAGCTAAAGTAGCAGCTCAGGAAGGTCGAATCAAACTTGGGCCTGCTCTTAGAGGATCGGGGAAGGGGATGTTTCCATCCTAGCAACCGAAACAGCCAACCCCCGAAATACCCAGAGAAGCCGTGCCTGAAGATGGTTAACAATACAAACCGGATACAACGCGAAGGAAACAGAGTACCCCAGCCGGGCACTTTCCGTGTCACGCATCATCTGCGCTGCGGCTCCGTCGTGCGCGTCAGTGGTCGCCCGTCTCCCCGCTCCGTGCGCCGGCCTCCTCGTACCTCCGCTCTGAGCACCCCGGTCAGCGCGCCCTGCTCCCTGCCAGTGGCCCCGGCTCTTCCCCGGCGCCCGGGCTAGTGCTGGAAGTGATTCCTATTGGCCAAGGTGTCCGTGTAAATAGGTGTGAAAGAAACCGGAGCCGCCGGGCTCTCCCCCTGCTCAGTCCCTCCCTCTCCAGCCCCCGCCCCCCCTCCTCCCAAGGCGATTGTCATATGATAGCTAAGAAGTG
>NW_022900937.1:12490992-12491486 GCF_012274545.1 Fukomys damarensis
CCTTCGCGCCACTCGCCCACTTCCCCTCCCGCGCACCCAGGCTGGCTCCCGCTCAGGGCGCAAAGTTGCAGGCGGAGTCCGGTGCTCGGCCCCGCGGACCTCGCGCTGTCTCTGCATCCGCGCCATCGCCCCTCCCTGCCGCCCCCTCCCCCAGATCCGACCAGACCGCCCGCCCGCGCGGACCCGGAGCGAGAAAGGGGCGAGCAAGAAGATGCCTCGGCCGGGCCGCAACACGTACAGCGACCAGAAGCCGCCTTACTCGTACATCTCGCTGACCGCCATGGCCATTCAGAGCTCGCCCGAGAAGATGCTGCCGCTGAGCGAGATCTACAAGTTCATCATGGACCGCTTCCCCTACTACCGGGAGAACACGCAGCGCTGGCAGAACAGCCTGCGCCACAACCTCTCCTTCAACGACTGCTTCATCAAGATCCCGCGGCGGCCCGACCAGCCCGGCAAGGGCAGCTTCTGGGCGCTGCACCCCAGCTGCGGGG
>NW_022900937.1:12491636-12491935 GCF_012274545.1 Fukomys damarensis
GATGCCCGCGGCCGCCTACAACCTGGGCGGCGTGGCGCAGCCCTCGGGCTTCAAGCACCCGTTCGCCATCGAGAACATCATCGCGCGGGAGTACAAGATGCCCGGAGGGCTGGCCTTCTCCGCCATGCAGCCGGTGCCCGCGGCCTACCCGCTCCCCAACCAGTTGACTAGCATGGGCAGCTCGCTGGGCACGGGCTGGCCCCACGTGTACGGCTCGGCTGGCATGATCGACTCGGCCACCCCGATCTCCATGGCGAGCGGCGACTACAGCGCCTACGGGGTGCCGCTGAAGCCGCTGT
>NW_022900937.1:12492277-12523574 GCF_012274545.1 Fukomys damarensis
AATGAGAAAAGTCGTCCCCCTCCGGCCGACCTTCTCTCTTCCAGAACTTTGTTTTTGTTTTGTTTTGGAGACAAAATTCAAACTTGCCCGGAGGCGCGCGGGAGATGTCTTCGCCTCTGCAACCCGGAAAGCGAGGCGACCTGAGCCCAGCAGCCCCTCCCACCGAACAAGCGGGGAATCCCGCGCGCCTCGGCAGAAAACAGTGCGTCTTTCCCTGGCCTGGACCTGCGGAGCGCCGGACTCTGCAGTAGTGACACTGGAGAAACCACCCCAGAGGTTTCCCCGAACAGATCCCCCAGGGCTGGAGCTTCGGAGGTCCGGGAAATCTGCGGCGAGGGGAGCCACTGATCCTCCCACCCCGCTCGCCTCCGCCCCTCGGGCGCCGATGGGGGCGGGGGGGACCGCAGCTTCCCCGGGCTGCGGCCCTGCTCCCGGGCTTGGCCGAAATCTTTTCTGTTGTTTTGTTTTGGGTTTTGTTTTCTGCCTTAGGCTCGGGGAGCGAGAGTTAGGAGAGAGGCTGCTAACCTGAGAGAGGGACCCTTGTCCTCACCAGGAGCAAAATAAAACTAAAAGTAATCTTGTATTGTTTACAAAGCGCCTGGTAAAATGTAAACAGTGAACTTGAATCTGTCTTGTTAGGCGGGCGAGTGGGCAAAGCCCACTTTACAAGTACCTGTTGTAATGTGAATGTTTACTCTCATTTCTGTGTTAACTTTCTTATTACTTAGAGACATTCTTAGCTATTTATTTTATTGAAGAAAGAAAAAAAAGGAAGGAAAAGAAGGAAAGAAGAAACCAAGCAAGCAAGCTGAAATAAATCCAAACCAAGAAAGCACCAAGGCAAGCCTGAAGAGTTTAGACAAGCTGACTGGTATCAGAAGAGGTGTCAGCAGATAATTTCCCGTGGACAAGTTTTTCTGTTTGTTAAGAGAACTTCTCATGAAGCTAAAGGGCTGCAAAGAGATGTAAATAGTTGTGAATAGGAATGATTATACACTGTGTAAAATGCACTTTTGTTTACTGTATTCCTTTAGACTCTTAGGTAATTTGCTGGAAGACGAACTCTTGTTCTGGTGTGACCTGCTTAAGTTAAAAAAATTTTTGTAGTGTCATCAAAGCTGTAAAATTTTATCTTTCATTTTTCTTCTTCCCTGTACAGAATTAGCATGACATTTTAAATATTGATGTTCTTGTTCCCAGCATGCCTGTTTTAAGACAAAGAATTTTAAAAAGGTGTCTACATTAAATTATGACCTAGTCTAAATAATATTTTCTCATTAAAATATGTAAATTCAAATTTTAGTTTTGTGTGTTTTTGAAGAATTGCTACAAACAACGACTTTGTTGTTGGAAGATGGACGGAGTGCTTCCTTAAGTGTGCTTTCTGCAATATGGGTACTTTTCCTTTTTTCTATCATACTGTGAAAGGCCCAGCCTCTTCCTGTGTAGTTGCAGAAGGTGGGAGGGATTATTCCAGTGGACTCTTTGAACGTATTTGTATGTAGGGAAAGAAGCAGACTGTTTCTATGATCAATCAGATGCACAGGTGTAGTGCTAAAAACTGTTACTGAAAAAATATAGTACTTTCTATGTATTTTTGTCTACCTTAAAATGTACATTATGAAATGTGCAGCTCTTATATAATTATAAGGTTTGTGTAGACATCAGGTAGGAGATTTAAAAAGTAAAAGCAGACTTGCTTACTCAATACCTATATTCTGATGCATCTTATTTGGAGGGAGAATTCATTTTCTTGGTCCTTTGTTATTGCAATTGTTGAAATTTTCTTTTTAAAGAAATCACCTAATGGTTCACCTTACATGCCAAGAAATCTGCTCACTTTGAATGGGATTGATTTCTTCCACCTCTTCACGTGGGAAAATAATACCTGATTTATTTATTCGGAAGACTCAAATGCAGTTTATTTCAATGCCTGGCTCTCGGTATTTGCTTCTCTCTTCAGATTTTGGCAGAGAATTAAAATCTGCCAAGAAGTTACGGTTCAAGACTAAGTGACACTTTATCGAAGGGGTCACAATATTTCCAGAGTGAGGTGTGTATTCAACTAATGAAGTTACAAGACAAAGAGAAGCTAATATGGGGATTAACACTTTGCTGTGTAAAATGATTAAAGAAGGGATCCTTATGCTCCACACAGGAGGGCCACATAGAGTGCATGATCGATTCGCGCTGCAAGGAGAATCGTTAGCACCTGGGACTATTCTACACTTACTGGGTTACCTGGAAAACAATTTAGGATGAATGCAAAGGGTAATTAATCCATTGTGACCATTTGTTTTTAAAGGAAGGATCCCACACACAGCCAAAGGGGGGGGTGGAAAATAAATGAATCATTGGACTGATTAAAATGCATGAAGCTTCTAGAGCTCGTCCGACAGGGGACAAATAAACTCATTCATCAAGCCCAATTCACAATTATATCAACAAGACCAGTCAAAGAGAGCCTGAAAAACTTAGCCACCCTGGGTCAGGAAACTCTTGAAACTTAGTTTTCAACAAGAAATAATCTAAGTTTTTGAAAAATAAAGCCCTTTGCACAGTTACCTGCAAAATAAAATTAAGGCCATCTCCGGGATATTCTAATTTCACCAAATTTAGTAACACTGAATTTGAGCTGGGGATGAAGGAAGGATAAAGGGCTACCTCAAGCCTCAAACATCTTATAAATCATCCCTTTAGATAGGTAAACTATTGCTCCTTTAATAGGTGCTAAAGTTCAAGGAAGAGGTGAACATACATACATTTAATACACCAAGGAAATAAGGAACAGATCCTATTCCTGACTTTTAGCAGAAGAAATTTCAACTCAGTATTTGAAAATGCTCTTTTCAGCTGGTAAGTTCGTCATGGTGTACTGCGAAGAATGAAGTAACTTGGGCATTGTGAGCCCGCCTTTCACAATAGCAGGCATTTTTTTCTCAAGACAAGTTGAATGAATAAAGTAAAAAGAAAACAAAACACAAACTCATGAATGATATTTTGACCTGGATCAGAAATCCAAAGGCAGCCCAAACACACAAGCTCCTACCCTACCCCATCCCTGCCTTCACCTGACCCCTCAGCTTTGGGACTTGTGCCCCACTGGGCTGAACTGCCCCACAAATAAGGAAGTTTGTAACTATGATACCTTCAATGGTTCGCTTTGTCATGTTAAATCTTTTCACCTGGCTCAAGTCCAAAGTCAACACACATAGCTTTAAAATAAAACTAGAGAAGACAACACCGTGCTTTGAGAAGGTGTGTGTGCGCACACACAGGTCTGAGCCTGAGAGTCCAGAACTCTATTTTGTAAATGTGGGCCGTGCCAATGTTTTAAATATACCTTTGGATTTGGAAGCTTGGTTGGTTCTGCTGTTCCTTCTGGTTTTTCTCCAACATGGTTCTGTATTTAATTGAATTTTAAAACAGTTTTCTCTGTGATTTGAGGAAATGCTTCCACAATGGATGGATTCTGTGTACTCTCTGAAGAGGGGAGCTATAGAAGTTTTCACTGTTCCTCCTGGCTGACTTGAGGGCTTTGAGAAGCCTAGACTCAAAAGCAGGCAGCTAGTAGTACACAGTCCTCAGAGTGACTTAAATATTAGAGCTGTGAGTTTAATTCCTCCAAATGGTAAGAACACTGAGTGTGCTGGAAACATGAATCTGGCCTGGAGCTCAAGTAGGGCAAGGCCAAGGGGCGGGGGGAGAAAGACCCTGACTATAGATTCTGCAAGGTTTATGCAAAGTTAGGAATAGAGAGGGTGGTGCAGAGTGGAATGGGATGGCTTCCACTGTTACCATTGAGGACTCCTTTTGTCACAGGCATCCAGTTAAGAAACTGAAAAACTTGGGATCTGTCCTTAAAGTCTTAATATAAACCTCAATTAATTTTATTTTCCTTCTAAAAGCCACGTATGCACAGAGACACCCAAACAAAAACAAAACAAAAACAACCCAAACCACCGGCTGCGAAGCCTCAAAGGGGCTGCATTTGTTTCGTTTAAACTAACAACAAATTATCTAATTAATATGTTTCAATTACAGCATGAAAGGGACAGCCCCTGGACCGCCCGCCGCGGGGGCACAATAGCCCCAGAGCCAACTCTCAGAATGTACAATAACTTCACATCTGTTTCTTTATTTCCTACTTTTTGAGTCTAAAACTCGTCTCAAAAATCACTTCACATCGCGGCCTGAGTTATGAAATATGTCCTGGTGTCAGAGGGGGACGCAACTTCGCCCATGGATGCTTCATTTGCAAGCAAAAAAGTGAAAGCCCATTGAAGAGCATTAAACAAATATATTAGAATTCTGTCACTTTATGCAATTGAGTAGATCAAATGAAGGGTCCCGGCCACTTCATTCACCCTCATTCACTCGAATAGAAAATGCAAAGAATAGCAACCCGAGTCTGGGCCACCGATGTAGATTTAGCTCCTTTTTACTGGGAGACAAAAAGGCTGAATTTTCACAAACACATTGCTGACTCGGGGACTAGGAAACCAGCATTGGAACCCCTTTGGAATTTAAATTCATTTTATCTTCCCCTCTCTTTGCAGGGATCTGTTTGCACTACAGTGCAAGATGCAGGCATCCCTTGGTTTCTGAAGAAGGGGGGAGGGGAGAAAGTGGGGGGCCGGCAACGTGGGACTCGGGATTCTCAAGGAACTCTTGGTGATTGATGAACACACAGGTCTGAGATAATAGGTTTGATTTAAGCAAATCTTCATCTACAGCAATATAAACATCATCACCATGTTACACCGATCTCCCAGTCTCTTACCTCCATGCTTGGCCTGGATTACACACACAGCTTGTTTTCAAAGACCACAGTCACAACTGTGTCATCCCGTTTTCTTCTTGTCATTGGTGTCACAACAAACTTGAAAGCTGAGCTTCCCGCCTCACCTGCTCGGTCCCTCACTGTCTGTCTTCTCCCCAGTGTGAACTCTTCTCCGTCTCTCTCTCTCTTTTGCACATCTTTGCAGTCTGCTAGTTACGCATCTGAGCTGACTGATGTTTAGACACCCCATGTTAAATTTCAGAAGAGAAGATACTCTTGGATTAGATTCCAACCTGTGGCCCATGGGCCACTTGCCTTCTTAAGAAAATGTTACAATAACAGCTATAAAAACAAACAAGGCTTATCATTTAGTATATTATATATTTTATAGGCAGCCCAAGACAGTTCCCCTTCACTCAGTGAGGCCCAGGCAAGCTAAAAGGTTGGACATCAGTTGGTTAGAATTTCCAACTCCAAACTCTTCTACGTTTGCATTTTCCATCCCCAGGGAGATCAAGCCACATGTGTCAGTGTGAGACAATCTTGTATAGATCCCTTCTGTCCTGTGTTTTCCACCAGAGGCATTTTGCCTTGGTGAACTTTATAAACTTTTGTGTGTCAACATCTTAGAGAGCTTACAGCAACTAGTACAGCTGCTTCTAGAGACTGAATAGGAAAAAATAAAGAGGGAAATGTCTTAGCTTCTGAAGTACATTTAGAGGGGAATGAATAATTTTTCTTTAAACGTGAACTATAAACGAGATCTGTTCTGAATGAGAAAGTATTGGACAGCTATTCTCTTGCCTTTTCAAATTTTGTCTTGTACTGCTCAGGAACATCGGGACTTTTAACACTATGTTTTATTTTTTTAAATTTATACGGTCATATTTACTGTCTTCATTTAATTCTTGGAATTGGTGCCTGGAGCAGGGAATGGGAAGATGGATGGGAAGGAGCTCAAACTTCTAGATTTGAAAAAAACAAAAATGTTGAAGAAATATTTGGTGGCTTCACAACCAGAAGCTAGCAACATCACTGGAACTAATAATAAAGCAATCAGGAATTATCCATGAAAAATTGGAGTTGTTTAAATAAAACCTTCCTGGGAAGAATTTCCTTCCAGAACATCAGAAATATCTAAACAAAAGGGTCTTCACAGCCCCCTTTTGCTTGTGTCTGCAAATAACTGATGTCAAATCAGTCGCAGGCTTTTGAAGGAACAAACTGTCAGAGCATTAATTAGAGCAGATTAAGCTCCCAGATAAAAAGCATTCTTTAAGTATCTGTTGTTTGGGGACATTGTGACTTTAACTCAGGCTCTGAAGCCTACGTATTTTTATTTGCTCAGTTAATTTCTTCCCCAGAGTATTTCTTTTGGGTTTACCAAGGTATACAGTACAGAAAGGATTGTTGATTTGCAGAAATAATTGTTTCCAAATTCTGTTTTGACTACAGATTTCTCTCTTCTTCGCAAAATACAATGTATCTGTCCGATGAGTCTAGCAGATAGTAGCACACAGAGAAACAGTTTAAAACAGGACCTTAATTTTGTGCCACTTTGAAAAAGCTTAGTATTTATTCAGTAGTACCTAGAGTGTTTAGCATTGATTAAGGAAGCTCCTTGGAGAGACATTACGGCCAAGCATGTTTTCGAACTACAGAAAAACTCCAAGCATCTGAACTCTCTACTAGACCTGCCTGCTGCGGGGAAAGCAGGGCTGCATTCCTCTTGGAAATACCAACAGCACGTATTTTACTACATACGTAATACTAGACCAAAGATCTATGCACAGCAATAAAATAATCATCGACAAGTTCCACGTCACTCTGGAAGCCACAATGTTTATATCATCTACTGGGGGGAAAAAAAATCAAGTTTGTCTCAAGATTTCTGGTCTGATTTCATTTTGGAGACAAATTGACAAACGATAACCCAGTGCTCTCCAGCTCAGTGGATTACTCAGAATGAGTCAAATATTTCCACGTCTGCCTAGAAGGCAGTAACAGCTCGGATTTTTGTGTTGTGCTTTGTTGGACAGGGAAGGGGCATGGGAGAGTTTGGGAGGAAAATAAGGAAGGCCAAGTGTTTCTGTCTCTCAAATTGTCCTGGTCTTGTCTGTACAGTGGTTCCTGTCCCTAGCACATAAAAACAATGTATAACAGAAGGGACTGGGAGTGCTGGAAATAGGTGGGTTTAGCTTAGGGGAACATTCTACTCTTTTGTTCCAGGTATAGGGAAAGAGAATGCTGACTGGGCTAGGTTTCTGCTGTGAGATTAAGTTTGTAAGATTAAAACATATGAGTGCATTTAAATATACTTCTGGATGCTATTGGCTTTAACAAAAGGAGAACCCCTACTATAAAACAAGAAAATGAAAATGATTAACTTTGACACCAAAATATAAACAACAATTTGATTAACTATACTGCTAATTATTCTTTACTGGGTAGCCAAATGTTGTCTAATTCTTCAAGATGACAGATGCTGTAGCTGTAGCTCAGTGGTAGAGCAGTTGCCTAGCATGCATGAGGTCCTGGTTTCAATCCCCAGCACCACAAAATAGGGGTGTTAAATCACTAAATCATCACACAAAATAGTTACTTGGAATTTCACTGCCGAAGTTTACACTGATATTTAAATATACAACTGGATTTCTTCCATTTTATATGGCAACAGAGTTTTTACTGGAAAACACTATAGAAAATTTTCTACATTTTCCCTATGCTTAATTAAAATGAACTCATTCTCCTTCCAGTATTTCCATGGTTATAAGTATAATGCATTTTTGTTTCTTGCATTTCTGCATTGCTCCAGCATTATATCCTAAGTATCTTTCTAGGCAGCTACATGGTTTTCATAACCATTGATTTGAATAGTTGTATAGTATACCTGTGAAGGAATTCTCCTTGTTGGGGCATTTAGGACTTTTTCAGTTTTGTTTGTTTGTCTTTGCTAATACAAAGACTACTGCAGTGACTATCTTTTATACCTAAGTAGATTCTATTTTTGATGATGCAAAAATACCTTAGCTTCGCTATGTTGAGTTTCCCAACAGCTTTTAGCAAATTCAATCATTCAATTTAGAGTTTCAGCTTTGGCTCTTATGTTTCCACTGGTATCTACCTGGTGACCCAGAGCACTTCTGCCTTGACCTAAAATCATCAATACATTGAATGTTGGAGTTGGAAAGATCCTGAGAGATCCCAGATGAACTGATTCCTCTATTTCACTCCCTTTGGTGAATCCTTCTGATATATATTTTTTATCTGAATCAAAAGACTAAACCGAGGTTCTGAAAGTAAAAGAAAAGTGCAGTTCTATCACAGATCCCAGATGCATGCAACTAAAATCAAAGAAGACAGGAGAGTACTGAAATTGTGAAATGATGGCTTCCACTGATAACGAGGGCACCTGATGTATGATAGTTCATGCAACTTTGCACCAGCATCTCTTTTAAGTGGAGGGAGTGTCCTGGGACATTTGCTAAACTAGAAGAAAATGGCCATTGCTAAATCACCCATCTCAAGAAAAGTGATTCGCATTTCTTAAGTCCCTGATATCTTTTTCCAACCTGAAAAACTAATGGACAGACTTGGTCCATTCTGAAACGTCCAGGCCACTGCCAGTGTGGACTGTTCTATCCTCCAGCTGCCTTGAGATGGCTAATTCCCAAGATGGGAGGTTGGGGCTGGAATGGTAAAGAGGGAGAGCTTTGAGACCATGAGTCCTTTTTTTTTTTTTTCACTTTTCTTTTTTGGTACCGGGAATTGAACCTAGGGCCTCATGCTTGCCGAGCAGGTGCTGCACCACTGATCTACATCCCCAGCCCCCATGAGACCTTCTTGCAGCATTTCTTTTACAGCTTTCTTAAGTGACACTTTTGTGTCTGACTTCCCCACTCCAGATTCTTGAGATCTTATTTATTCTTAGTAAAGTGGCTTCACAATGTGTGAGTTTGGAATAGACCTAGAAAGTGGAATAAGCACAGTGCCCACCCCAGGAAAGGGCTGCAAAGATTCAAATCACCCTCTTGACTTGGAATCGCTGATTCTCAATGGTGGGTGAAAAATCATGAAACCAAGGTACTTTGTTCTCAACTACTTTTCCACAGGGTCCAAACTACTCCAACTGCCATTCTCTGAAATTATCCTTACCTTTGCCTTGGCTCACTTAATAAAGAGAGGAGAGATGTAAGAAGAGGGAGAAAAGGAAGATAAAGAGGAACAGGAGAAGCTAGATAAAACGCCTCTGTAGTGAAGTCCTTTATACCACATCCCCACCTCACCACACACCCTGCTAATTCACTTCAAGCCAGTATGATTCAACCCCACTCACCCCAACAAATATCACTAAACATCTCTGCTACAGATATCAGACAGGAGCTCTTCCAAGGAAGGGAACTAGGTCAGAAGACTTGAATCAGAGTCTCAGCTTTAGCTAAGCACGTCAAAGCAGGTTCGTCTGGCACTGGGTCACCCATGTTTTCTATGGAAAGATCACAGCTTCTCTGTCAATGATCAACTAGTGCACCGTTGATTAAGACGCATCAACCAATCATGCAAAGTTAGGTTACTGTTACTGTTTATGACAGAGAGACTCTCTTGCCAGAGTGGAATTTACCCTTAAGCTCTCAGACAGGCTGCAGACTAGCCAAGAGATGGCATGTTTTCATACTACTTGCTTATTTATACTTGGGAATGAACTACACCTCCCACCCTTTTTATTTATTTATTTTGGGATAGAGTCTCCCTAAGTTGCCCAGGTCTGGCCTTGAACTTGTGATCTTCCTGCCTCAGCCTCCTGAATAGCTAGGATCACAAGTATGCACCACCACAACCAGGATGCCATTTATTTTTTAACCCCAGGTTTTCACTCCCTGCCCTCCTATCCCCACCTGCATGACACAGGTGACTTGGTGGCAAGGGGAAAGAGGAGAAACAGTTGCTTCTTTTTGCATATTTTGCAAAGTGGGCTTTTTACAGACAACATGTTACTAAGATTGCTGAAAGGAAACAGTGTAGCCACCAAACTATTTTCTTTTTTCCTCTCCCACCAGCCCCATCTCCCCACCGACTCCCTCCCAGCACAGGAAGGCTTCCAGATACTTCCTAAAGTACTTAACTCATTTAATCCTAATGACAACTTGATGCAACAGGTCCTGATTGTGTTTGTTTTACAGTTGGGAATACTGAGGGGCAGTGACTCTGAACCAGCTTAGCGAAGGTGACCCAAACAGAGTGGCATCAGTGCGCAGTGGCTTCCCAGTAAAAGTCAGTCTAATGTAAGGATAAGGTTATTACTGAAGGCAGCAGCCCCATGATGTTTTCAGACTCAGGAGCCATAACAAGCTCATTATGCACTGTGGAAAGGGTGATGCCACCTTTGGTCTTCAGAAATACAACGCCACCTAAAGCTGCCAATCCACCCATTCTGTTTCTTCTCTTGCCTTCTCCAGCCTGCTGTGAGTTACAATTCACTGAAAGGCATTTTATCCCTAACCTGTCTTCTTTTTAACTTATGTGTGTGTGTGCTCAATAGAACCAAGTATCTTTCTATTTCAGTACATAGCCATTTTCAATCTTTGATCTCAGATCATATACCAAAGAAAAAAAAAATTAAACAGTGGCATATCCACCCCTCAAAAAATTGATATATCAGGTATATTCAATCACTATGTACAACTAACTCAGGGCATTCAATATAAAAATGAAGCAAGGAGGTCTTTTAATACCTAGGAGAAAATTACCAGTGTTTGTGTCTTTTTCTTTTCTGACAGCCGCCGGCAGATCATGAAATAAATCAGAATGGAGAAAAAGTTGTGTTTTTGTTTTTGCTTTGTTTCATAATTGGCATTGAACCCAGGGCCTTTGCACTGAACTAGTCTTGTTTAATTTTGATACAGTGTCTCACTAAGTCAAGAAGTTGCCCAGGCTTAGCTTGAGTTTATGATTCCCCTGCCGCTGCCTCCAACAGGGCTAGGAATACAGGTATGCTCCACGATGCCTGGCCATTTTTGTATTTGCAATGTGGTTTTTCTTAAAAGAAAGAAGGAAGGGAGCAAGGGAGGGATTCATGTAGCTTTCAATATCCTGAAACACAATTTTGTCTTCTCTTAGTGCTCAAATTTCTTTAGTGTTTGGACACTCACGCCTGTTTTCCAACTAACCCCCAGGAGGCCGATGTGGGTGTATTTTATAAGTACATTTGAACCATGTTGTATGTCTGTGTCCCTTGGATCCATGGCCCCAGCTGAATCTGACTCCGAAGGAAGCAGCATTTGCGTCCCAGTCAGGTGAGCTAGGTGCACGAGTCGCTCCGCCTTTCTGTCAGAGCTGTGTTCTGGGGCATGTGTGGGGCTGGATCAGCCCCGCTTCTCAAGTGCTTCTCCATTGTTTTGCCTTGGTTTGGTGGCTGAACTTGCCACATGAAACTCCGCACCCAGAATTTTTGACCTCTTCATGCTGCACACCCTCTGCTGGAGCATGACTCAGACTTCAGTTCCTGCACTCATTCCTGTCCACCCCGACTCTTCAAGGACTGGGGGAGGGGGCGCTTTCTTCCCTTAGTCTGTTCCGCTTCCTCTGGATTTCAAATGCCCATCCTTACAGCCGGTCACAGCCCTGGCTCAGTATTCGTGATCATCTGTGTTCCCGGGAGCTCAAAAGACCACACAGGACAATGGGGAAAGACTTTGTTTATTTATTTATTTATTTAGGGGGTGCTGGGGATTGAACCCAGGGCTTCACCCATGCTAGGCATATACTGTACTGCTTAGCTCTTCTCCCAGCCGTGAGAAGATGGTTTTAGATATTCCGGGTTGGCAATGCTCTTGTTTCGCTTTCACTTACCAACTTTATTACAGGAAAAAAAAAAAAATGGAAAAGAAAATCTGCTACTACTTTGGAGTAGAAGTTTTCCTTACAGTTTCTGCTATAGCATTATTTTGCTGATATATTTATTTGGTACCAGGGATTAAACCGAGGTCCTTGCACTTGCGAGGCTGGTGGCAAAACCACTGAGCTAAATCCCTGGCCCTATTTTGCTGATTTTTAAAAATGATAGTGAGGTACCTTTGCCTCCAGCAACTTGACAGTAACTGGAATTCATACTGTTATAGGCTGACACCCACCATCTTCCCTAAATCGGATAAAAGTATCCCATCTTGGAATGAATAAACTTGATAAAACCGTGTATTTTTTCTTTTTCCTTATTGTTCACGACAACATGTGTGGCCATTTGGTATATACTACAGAGCATAGATCAGCATAAAATGGCCTAACAAAGAGAAGTAGGATATTCTTGCAATTTATTAAGCTTGGTATCATTTTCTTTTAAAATTAAAATTGCTGCACTAATTCTGGGGAGTTGGATTAAGATTCTAGAATGAAAGATCTAAAGAGAGGGTAGGGAGTAAGTCACCGAAACTCTCTCAACTTCAGTTTCTTCATCCCCCCCAAAAAAGAGAGAGACATATTAGAAATGTTGAGATGATTGTTTACTTTTCCTCTCTCATCTCTAAATTCACTCTTCTACGCTGTTCTGTGAAGTCCATTTCCCAAAAGCCCCTTTGCCAGCTGCCATCCTGAGGGCTCTGCAACCTGGTTAGGTAGAAAAGATGCATCGCTGATGGCACTGGGGAGGTAGAAGGCATGTGGCGGGGAGGCGAGGGTTGATTCTGGGTAAGGACCCACCCGTAAGGCTGGCATCACCTCCAGTGAAAGTGTGGCATAACCCAACGTTGGGGCAAAGTTTCTTTGAAAAGTTTAACTCCTTTTAATTTTAAAGATAAAAAGAGGAATTTTGTGTCACCCCTTGATTGCAAAATTAGACAAAAAGGGACAAATTAAAAAATGGTTGAACTAATGTACAAAGTAAGGTGATCCTGAGAGTGCACGGACTATTGCTTCAGGGAACACTATTTTTTTCTCTTCTTCTTATGCCTCAGGGGTTTTTGCTGCACTGAGCTACAGCAGGAGTTAGCAAATTATAGCCCAAATCTAGATGCCACCTGCTTCAGTATAGCCCGTGAGCTAAGAACGGTTTCTATATTTCTAAATGCTTGGGGGGAAATTAAAATAATGATAAACACGACACATGAAAACTATATGAAATTCAAATTTCAATACCCATAAATAAGTTTTACTGGAATTCACATTTATTCATTTATATATTGTCTGCAGTTCTTTTATCTTATCTACAGCAGAACTGAGTTTGACAGAGACCACACAATTGAATAACCTAAAATATTTCTTATTTGGATCTTTAAGAGAAATATGTGTCAATATCTGAGCTAAAACTGTGGATTGTGAATTAGCACATGAGGCTTTTACTATCATAGCTATGTTTATTCGGTGGTGAATGAGCCACAAATCTGGTGAAAGTCCAAGAGGAAGTCTAGATATTCTTTAATTCGATTGCAAATGTGGAGGCTGTGACAACTCTCAGTAATATTTGTATATCTCTAGTTGCTCACAAGAACATCTCATACATTTCTACAGGCCGGGTCGTTTACCACATCCAAATGGAACTTTGATCATTGCTCAGCTGAGATTCTTCATTTGAGATTATCCTTACCTACTCAAATTACTACAAGAGATTACCACATTGGATTAAATACTGAAATTAAATAAATTTAGAACATGCTTTCTTGGCAGGGTCCATTTTAAGTAACAGATAAGATTCCAAAGTCAAGATTCAGTTCATTTTTTTTTTCAGTGTTGTGGGGGAACCCAGGTCCTTAAGAGAATCCCTCTACTCCTAGCGCAGCCTAGGCAATGCAAAAGGCTGGACAGCTGTAGTATAAAGTGACGTCGTTTTAATAATGACAATGACAAAGGATGTGTAGCCCAGTGGAAGGAGCAGAGTCTCTGTCAGCTCCTATTCACTGCCTCACTCTGTCACCTTGGCCCAACTACAGGACCCTTGACCTTAGTGAGGGCTGGTTGTAACCCAAGTTGGCTGTAAGTCAAGACTATTTCTGCCATAAGAAATAATGGAAATACCCAGAGTGTATTTTGAATCTCCCAAGGCACCCCTTAAATAACCTTTTCATAATAAAAAGGGTTGTATAATGTGCGTAATTTACCAGAACACCAACAATTTTTCTAGTATAGTCACCAAAATGTTATACAATATGCATAGTTTATGAGAAACAACAATTTCATATTGTACTCACCATTCAAGTTGACATTTGTGGCTTTCAGGAAGGAAGGAGGAAATGGAAGGTGGCTGTTGTTTGGAGGGAGAGTCCCCTTCCACAAGAACATCCGGAATCTGGCTCTCTCGGGTCCCTTCTCTCTTTGAGAGTCTGTAGCCCACTAAGTCCTGCTTCTGGCTCCTAGGTCTCAACCTTTTCAGAACTAAAAACTGGTGTAAGGTTATCTGTTTCTGTCTTTTCTTAAATACTGTTCTGTAGTATGACATGACGACGTCATTAAGCAAGTGAATTTTCTCTGGGTGGGTCTTCTCTACAAATGTTTGTGGCTCTGTCCATTTCTTCAGGAACTCCTTTATTTCGAAAGAAGAACTTTGCGGCACTGATGGTTGATACTCCCTGTCCTGTTCAGAAAGCTCCTCGGCTGCTATTCTCCGTTGCTCAGCCAGAATCTGCTGAGGTTCCTCTGTAGACAACTCCTCTGAGTGTTCCTAACCCAGTTCCTCAGCATAACCACTGTCTACCCGCAAGCCTGTGGACTGTGCTATAGCGACAACGTCACCAAACACAGGGTCAACTGAAGGTTTAGGCTCCTCTTCACAGCCTTCAAAGTCTCCCTCCTGTGTAATTTTAGGCCACAATTTCTTCAGGAAGATCTCAGTGTCTTACAGACACTGGCCCAGGATTTCTCAATTAATCCCACACAGCAAAGACCAGCATTTGTGTTATAACTCAAGACTTTGGTTGTAAGTTAACACTAAAATTTCAGTCATAACCCAAGTTGTTCATATGTGAGGCCAGTTGAGGGTCCACTGTACTAAGCATTTTCAATTCTTTCCCCTACAGACTGAGGCTTCTTCTTTGATGAGATGTGCATGATGAATAAGTTAATATCTGTATGGTGCTTGGTTTGTGGTTGGTGCTTGATAAAGGAATGCCATATTTAATTGTAATAAATATGACACCATTCTATACTTGGCTATTACACTGACAATTCCCAAGCCTAGTGGTATGTTTAACTTCTAAGCTGTTTGAGGGTGAGAGTTGTGTGCATCTGAGCACCTACTATGGGAAGACCTGCAGAGCACATAAATCATGCCAACATAGAGCCCTTAACCTCCAGGGATTCACAGACAGAGCTACAGAATGCTGAAGTAACAGCGAAGGATGCAAATGATCATGCACAATGCAAAAGAAAAACTTTTTAAAAATATAAAACACAGGATGAATTACCAAATGCATTAAGCCAACTGTTACATAACCAAGAAGAAAGAGGAGTTGCAAGTCACATCCCTTCAGGCAAGTTTCGTTTTCATCCCACTTTGGAACTTGTAGAATTCTTCCATTTTTTTTAAGGTGAAAAAAGAGCTATTTGGATTTGCTGACATCCGGCTTCCTAATGATTGGTCTTTCTGATTCGAAAGTTCTATCAAAGCTCTGATGTTAAGTCTCAGGGATGCAAAATCCAGGGGGAAATGTTCCGTACAAAACAAACCTCAGACGTCCTGGAACAACCCTTCTGTTCCGAATTTGGTTCTTATTTTCAATTCCAAAAACAACACACAAGGCCTCAGAAGCTACAAACTACCTCATGTTTATGCATGTGGCCCTGGAGAAGCTAGGATTTCAGATGCCTTTGATTACGAATTGGCTGAAGAAAACACCAACCTAAAGTTACTTACTGAAGAACTAGTTCTCCCTGCCTCCACCTCACCTCAAACCTAAGGATCCTGCATCAATTTACAACGGCGCACTTGACATGACTTTATTGGTATATCTTTCTTATGCATCTGACCAATCAAAATGATAATTTAGACAAACTGGGGATGGTAGAGAGCATTATCCAGCAATATCTCATTATTATGCAAAAAATCAGATATTCACAGCAACTGTCTCATCTATTTATTGTTTGGTTACTCATCTGGAAATTTTAATACTTTCTTCAGGGGCAGGGGCTGGCAATAAAAAAATAGACCTATATATCAAACCTTTAACTTCCAGCCATCATTGTGTGCCATAATACAGATGGAGTGGCTATCAGCAAGCTTTACTGTGTTGGTTTATTTCTTTCACCAGAGAATGTGGAATTAAATGGGATAAAGCCACAAAGTTGACTTCAGGCTGCAGAGTTGCTGGGAACCTTCTTCTTTGTAAAGAGAGGATAACTGGCTCTCATGGGCCTTCCCGGAAACTGGTACCGATGGGGGCCTGCAAGCTGGGACCAGTGTGTGAGAGGAGAGGGAGTGGGATTGTTTAGGGCAAGGGATGAGGCTGTTGCATTCCCAAAAGTTTGTCCTGTGTCATCTGTCATCTGACAGCATTTCTGGGGGTCACATTCCCTGTTGTAAGAACATAACACTTGTGTGGTGCCAGGCACTGTTCTAATTACTTTATGATTACTTATTTCATCTTCAGCACAAGGCTGTGGGGTTGCTACTAGTATTATTCCACTTTACAGATAGGGAAATGTAGGGACAGAGCAGACGCATAATTTCCCAGTTGGCACACAGTGACAGCAAGGTTTACATGCAGGCAAGGCTGTGTCTAGCATTTGTGCTCCTGATCACTATATCCTCCATGCCAGTTACATAGACTGTAGCTGCTTTATTTCTGCTTTTCATTGGGTACGCAAGAAGGGTAAGTAGTGGGTGGAAAAAAATGCAGGTCATGATAAGAGGAGAATCACAGGGAATATTCATTAAAGGTCAGATGCTTAGACCCAACTAAATCGATCTAGAAACTGCCAATGAAATTCAGGAATATGCATTTTTAACCAGCTCCTTCAGTGATTCATAATCACATCAAGTTTGAGAGCCACCAGGACAGTTTCTGGCTTAGAAGTCAGAAGATAATTTGTATTTGGGTCTTATGTTAGCCAGCTTTCTGTAATGGTGACAAACTACCTGAGGACATCAATTTAAAAGAAGGAATGATCAGTTTTGGTTTAGGGTCTCAGAGGTTTCAGTCCATGGTCACTTGGTTGGGCCTGTTGCTCTGGGCCTGTGGCAGCCCAGTACATCATGGCAGCAGGAGCATACACAGAGGGAGATGGCTCACTTCATGGCAGTCAAGGGGCAAAGAGGGAGGTAGGGTCGGGGATCCTAGTACCCCTGCAGGGCAAATCTCCAGTGACTCACTTCTTTTCACTAGACTCCACACCTAAAGTTTTTGCCAACCCCAAATAGTCTCATACACTGGCATCCAAGCCTTCAGTATATGAGGCCTGGGGGACATTGAAGATCCAAATCATAACAGCTCCCAACTCCATAGTGATGGGCTTTGTAATTATAGAGAAGTCACTTAAGCTTTCCGGGTCACATGTGAAATGGACACCAGAACATCTGCCCTATAACTGCAGAATCATCAGTAAGAATGAGATGGAAAAAAGCATGTGACAGAACCCAGCAAATTCAAAAGCACACCCAAATATGAGCTGTTAGTGTCTCTGTTATTTCCTGTGTACAGACTGGTCACTTGCTAACATTACAATCGCCCTGGGGGACAGATACTGTAACTGTACCTGTTTCTACCCTATAGTAAACTGTACCACACCAAGCTACCCTATAAACACAAGCTGAGTTCAATACATTTTAAAAATATACAAGCAGGTCCACAGGGGCAACCGCATCAATTATTTGGAACTCAAGTGACTGATGTCTGCTCAGTGTAGTCCAGGGTTCCCAGAGCGTGATTACACACACAGGTCTTGTAGACTGGGCGGTTCATGATGATAGCTCTGCTTAACTAAGAAAAATAAAACTTAGGTCAAATGCTTTGCCCCAAGTCACACAGTTAATAATCAGAGGGCAACTCCATATTTTCTTGTGATGATCACACAATACATTCAAACAACTTACGGTTGGAGCAACACTCTGCCCACAAGGATGAGAGACCCTGTGTTTTGGAAAAGAGCAAACAGGGAAGACTGGGGCTAAGACCAGTGAGGAGCATTATCAGGAGAAAAAATATGTTGGCAGTAGGACCAAAACTTTTGTTTTTAATCTTGAGGATTGAAACCAGGGCCTCTGCAATAAGCTATAACCCCAGACCTTTCATTTTTTTTTCTAAAAATGTGTGACAGATTATTGCTAAGTCAATAAATTCCCTAAACTGGGCTTAAATTTCTGATCCTCCTGTTTTAGCCTCCCAGAGTGACGGGATTACAAGTGTGTGCCACCACAGAAAGTTTCAGGTTTTTTTTTCAGAAGGTGTTTTTGTTTTGAGACAGGACTCATTAAAAAGTCCAGGCTGGCCTTGAACTTGTGGTGACCTTCCTGCCTCGGCCTCTGAAGTGCTGGGATTACAGGCATGTGCCACCACTGCCAGCTCAAAAGTTGCTTTATTTGCATAGGAGACTGCCTATTTGGCAAGAAAGTAATACAGAGGGCAGGGAGATCATTTGGGAAGCTACAAATTCTTCCTATGCTCACTCATGAATTAGAAGAGACTTAGTTTCCTCCCATTTAAAGCAGCAGTACAACTCTAGAAAGATCAGAGCTCTCCAGAAAAGCAAGAAGAACCCAAACGGTGTGCTCTCAAAACTCTTACTCGTTTTGTAGTCACATGCTGCCTGGCAAGAACCAGGGATGGGGGCCCTAGAGGGCTCTCAGCATCTCAGCTTTGGGAGCCATTCCTTGGGATCAGCGGTGGTCTCTTCAGCCGTGCATTAATTCATCTTCTGGGTGTGGGCCAAACACTGAGCCTTCCAATGTTCTTATGATTTCTAGTAATAAAGTCTCTCTGGGTGATGCAATACATTGACATTTACTTGAGAACTCTTATTGCTAGGATGATGCTTGTTTATTTCTCCCTTATCTAACAGATTTAAGATACTGCTGTACAGTAGGTAGTTGAGACTGGCCCATCTAATTACTTTGACATTGAATAAGTCTTAGCAATCAATCATAATCATCTTTACTTTTTTCACAAAACTCTCTGGAGGATTTTGTTGGAATTATGAGGCTGGTTATAAAATTCACATGAAGACCTAGAGTTGACAAAATGAAGCTAGTCATAGTGGCACAGCTATAATCTCAGAACTATGAGAGGCTAAAGCAGGAAGATCACAAATTTGAGTCCTACTTGGGAAAATTATCAAGACCCTGTCTCAAAATTGTAAAAATTTGAAGGAAGGAACACAGCAGTATATCACAGTCCCTCCAAGACTTGGACTCACAGCACCCAGAAAACAATTCAGTGAAGAGAAAAGGAAGAAAAACCCTTGTAATTAAGAAAGAACCAGGAGACTGGGGATTTAGCTCAGTGGTTAAGCCTCCTGCCTCACAAGCACAAGGACCTGAGTTTGACCCCTGGTACCAAAAAAGAAAAAAGAAAGAACCAGGAAGAAAACCAGAAATCACAGAGAAAATGGAGAATCTGAAGATAACACAGGGAAGAGAAGGAAGTGGGGCTGGAATGCTAAGCCCAGCTTCTGCGGGAGGAAGACCTATCTCCACTAATACAAGGCCGCCCCAGCTGGCTCCGAGGTAGGGCAGCACGGCACAGGGGTGTGGCAGGGGAGAAACAGCTCATGGCATGACGACAGGAAGCAGAGGGAGATCAAGGAAGGAGGGAAGGAGACAGGCCCTTCTAGGCCACACCCCAAGTGACCCGACTTCCCCAGCCAGATTTCATCTCCCAACATCATATCTAGCTGTAAACTCATCAGTAGAAAAATCCACTGATTTGTATCATGCACCCCTGATCCGAGCATCTCTCAACAGCCCCACCTATGAGCACAGGAGGCTTTGGGGGAAACATCTAGATATAAACCATAACACTAAGGATGTCCACTATCACTACTCTTGTTCAATATTGTCCTTGAAACATTAGCTAGAGCAATCAGGCAAGAGAACAAAATAAAAGCTACCTATATAGGAAAGGATAACATGATGACTTGATTCTTTATCAAGAAGAGCCAAAATTTCCATAAAAAGTGTCCTAGAACTAATAAACACATTCAGCAAGTGTCTTACTGACTTTTCTCACTGCTGAGACAAAATACTTGATGCCCAAAGTTAAAGGAGGAAAAGTTTATTTGGCTGGCAGTTCATAGATGTTTCAGTTCATAGTGTGCTGGCTCCAAAACAGGGTGGCACATGACAGAGGGGTGTTGCGGAGGAGAAATAGTTCATCGTAGGTGAAAGATAACAAAAGCAAGCAAGCGACAAGACAAGATTCTTTCTGTCCCTTATATTGTATCCAGCTACCAGGATTAGGGTGGTATCAAACCAATCAGTGGACTGATTTAGTAACCACCCACCCTTAATCCTAGCATCCTTAAGCCTAGCACTACATCATGAATCAAGCACACCCTGTAAATTCAGCCACCTCTGAAAGAGCCCCACTTATGATTGCATGAGGCGGTGGGGGGACATCTAGACATAAGCCATAAAATAAAGTTAGCAGGATACCAAATCAACACACAAAAACTCAATTGTGTTCCTGTATACCAACAATAAATTCACTAAGAATGAAATTAGGAAAGCAATACCATTCATAATAGCTTCAAAAAAATTATATACTGAGGAATTAAGCTAACTGAGGATGTGAAAGACCTCTATAACAAAAACTATAGTACACTGAAAAATGAGATCAACAAAAATATCAGAAAATGGAAAGATATCCCTTTATTCCTGGAACATGAATCAATATTGTCAAAGTGGCCATACTTCTAAAATTGATATATAGAGTTAATGCGATCCCAATTAAAATATCAACAGCACTCCTCATAGAATGAAGAAAAACAGTCCTAAAATTCATATGGAACCAGAAAGACCAAAAATAGCAAAAGCAATCCTGGCAACAAGACCAAGCAGGAGGCCTCATCATTCCAGATTTCAAGTTATATTATAAAGCCAAAGTGATTAAAAAAAATAAAAAACTAAAACAACCAGCATGGCACTGGCATAAAAACAGACACATGGATGAATGGAACAAAACAGAGGGTTCAGAAACAACCTCAGACACATTCAAAACAGGCCACAAATATACACTGGAGGAGAAATAGCCTCTTCAGCAAATGGTGCTTAAGAACTGGTTATCCATATGCAAAAGATTGAGTCTAGACCCATATATATCACCAGGCACTGAAATTAAAATAGAAATGGATCAAAGCTTAAATAGTAAAACAAAAACAATCCGCTAAAAGGTAAAATAGGGAAAACCCTTAATGACATAGGCATAGGCAAGGACTTTCTGAACAGAACCCCAATTGTACAATAACTAACATCAAGAATCACCAAATGGGATTAGACAAAATTTAAAAACTCCTGCCCAGAGAAAGGAAACAACCAACAGAGTGAAGAAATAACCTATGGAATGTGAAAAAATTTTGCTAGCTAGTTCTCTGATGGAGGTCTAATATGTAGAATGTATAAATAACTCAAAAATTAGATGTCCCCAAATTAAAAACCCAAATTAAAAAATGACCAACTAAATTAATCAATACTTTTCAGAAGAAATATGAATATCCAGCAAATATATGAACAAGTTTTGAACATCTCAGGCTATCAGAGAAATGTAAATTGAAATAACTCTAAGATTCTATCTTTTTTTCAGAAAGAATGTCCACCACCAAGAAATCAAATAATATTAAATGCAGGCAAGGCTAGAAAGACAAAGGCACTCCTCTACCTTTGGTGGGAAGGCAGACTAGCACAACCACTATAGAAATCAGTGGGGAGATTCCTCAGAAAACTAAAACTAGAAATTCCACTGGACTCTACTCTTTCCCTTCTATGTATCTTTCCCAAAGAGTTAAGGATATAGTATAATATTACAGCGATACATGCATATCCATGTTCATGGCAGCTGAACTCATAATAGCTGAATCTTTGAAGCAGCCTATATGTTTATCGAAAGATGAATGAAGAAAATGTATTTATACACAATGGAGTATCTCTTTCCATAAAGAAGGAAAAATTTGAGTGAATTGTTGGAAAGCTGATGTATCTTGATATCAAGTGAAATAAATAAGCTTAAACAGCAGATGGCTTCTTTTTATGAGAACCCCAGATTATAAATAATTTAAAGAGCAAAACAAAAAATGGATACTAGGAAATAGGGAGATAGGTCTTTTGCATATGGGAATGGAACCAAGTGATAGAAGGAGGGGAAGAAGTAAAGATAATTATTATGTGTTATATACACGTACTAATTCCCCATGGTGAATGTAATTGTTACAAATGGAAACATGTACTATTAAATATTTTAAAACTTAAAAAATTTAAGTGGGCCAGGGCTGTATCTTAGCAGTAGAGTGACCTAGATTCAATCCCTAGTATTTCAAAAAGAAAAGAAAAAGATACAAGAGCTAACACCATTTAAACTACTGACCATTAGAATTAAGAGAAATGAAGTGAAAACACAAGCAATATATCTGATAGAACATATCAAATATATAAATACATCAAGTATATAAATGTAAAGAACTTCTATAACAATCCTAAGAATACTAAAAGTAATAGGCAAAATATTTGAACAAACAATTCAAGAAAAAGATATGAAGGCAAATAAGCACATAAAAGCACTATCCACTAGGGAAAGGCAAATTAACATTGATCCATTTCAAGACTTACAATTAAGACACATTAATTAGCAGGGCTAAAACTTAAAACCTGACAATACCAAGTGTTGACGAGAACACAGGATCCCTGGAATTTTATACATTGTCATTGAGAACACAAATGGACAACCCCTTCATAAAGTAAGTGAGTGGTTTCTCAGAAAGTTAAATGTACAATTACCATACGATCTCAAAAAATTCCACTCCTAGGCATTTACCCAAGACAAAAACTCTGCATAAACTACTACACTTAAGTGTTCATAGCAGTTTTATTTATAGTGGCCGCAAACTGGAAACAACTAAAATTTTCTTCCAACTGGCACAGTAAATGGATGTTATGGAAATTCATACAATGAAATACTCCTCAACAACAACAAAAATAAGACTGACCTGCTGATATATGCAACACTTCAATGACTCTGAAAGGCATTGTTCTAAGTGAAAGATGCCAGAGACCAAAGGTTACATAAGCTAAGGTTCCATTTATATGCTATGCTGGAAAAGGCAAAATACAGAAAGAGAAAGCAGACCAGTGGTTGCCAAGAGCTAAAAGTGGGGACACAGACTGATGCCAAGAGGTGAGAAGGAACTGTTTGCGGTCATAAAGGTTTTCTAGACCTTGACTGCAGTGGCACTGAAAACCAAACGCATGTTAAAACTTAACCAAATTGTGCACTTAAAATTGGTGAATTTTGATCTATGTAAATTACACTTCACTAAAGCTAGCTAATTTTTTAAAAAATAAAAGCCTTTCAGTGGTTCTAATTTCCCTTCAAATGTAAGCCCTCCAGGATTAGACCCATCTCCTCTGTGATCTCGTCCCCTGCCCCTCTCCCTCCTGCTCTCCAGCCTGCAAGAGGTCTCCTGAGGCCAGGCAGGCACATGTCCCTTCTGGGCATTTTACCAAGTTCTTCTGCCTTCATTAGGTCTGTGGATGATTGTCACCACTTCAAAGGGCCTACGCTCTCAGTAACAATTGCTTCCAGGGGCCTCAGTCTCCCTGTCTTTAAATGGTGGAAGGAGAATCGAGGGATCTCTTGGAGAGGTTTCTAGTCTAACGTTCTACGGCTCTGGCATTTGGCTTTTAGAATGTGTTTCTGCCTTAGATAATAAGGGGAGGAGACAGATCTTGCAGGAGACAGCATTTCAGGTGGAGTTGCAGCTGGGTGGGGTAGAGCTCTGCAGTGTTCTTCCAGTCATCTGAGTTGGAAAAGTCTTCATGGTGGAGTTGGCTCTAAAAAGTGGGCAAGATTTCTTCATGGGAAAATGATTACCTGGACAACTGGAATACTGTCCTAGCTTTTTTCCTCAAGTAAGCTTCTGACTTCTTAGTTTGTACAGTTTGAACATTTTCTCCTGTTTGAAAACATCCTAGGAAACCGCCATACCATCAGTGGTCCAGAATTTCTTCTTGATGTATATGGTGCTGTTTTGTTGGGTTTTTTTTCATATTGGTGACTACACTTTGATGAAGTGTAGCTTGTAACTGCTGTGCCAGATATCCGAAAAACTGATGAGGCAGAAAACCCTCTCTTGCTGCACTTGATCTGTTCATACAGCTCTTCAGACTCAATTCTGTCTCCTAGAGGACAGAGTTCATGTCGTCCTCAGCTTTGGATGCACAAGGATGGAATGCAGTAAACCCAAAGAACGAGTGTTCCTGGGGACTTTAAGCATCCTGCTTGTGTTGGTGTGCACACAGAGGAAGAACTATTAGCAAGGTCATTAATCATGACTCTATTTAATTGTAAAAGCTAATTGCCTGTTAAGGTAAGGCAGGCCTTATTTCCTTCATCAGAGGGGTTACAACCTGAACATGTTGGCGAGATCTGAGATGCTGATGTGAAAGGCAACATGGATGAAATTCAGGCACAGAGATGAAATCCCAGACCTCCTCATTTACTCTTGTTCCTTGGTGGTCTTTAATCAAGGTAGAATCTTTACCTAGACAAGCTTTGCACAGGAAATACAGACAGAGTGTTGGGCTGTGATTTGAATCATTGTTTTTAGGACAGATGCTCACTCTCGTTATAGACTGGTGTTTGTGTCCCATCATATGTGGAAGCCCTAATCCACAAGGCAGCTGGATAGGGTGGATTTCATAAGGTTAAATGAGGTCAGAAAGGTGGGCTCTGATCAGGTAGAATTAATGTGCTTACAAGAAGAGACACTTAAAGGGAATAAGGGAAAAGAGAAAAATGTGAGAAAACAAAAAGATGGAAATAAAGTGTTTGTAAATGGGGAGGGGAGGAGGGGGTGAAGGGAAGGCAGGGACAAGGGGAAAAAATGAGAACCAAGACCAGTCATGTAAGGGTACAAGATCCCAATAATGAATGTAACTGTACCATATACCTAAAGTGTACCAATAAACTCAATAAAAAGAAATAAGTTTAAAAAAAAGAGGAAGAGACACTTCCTGGTATGTAGCTCTCAGTGGTAGAGCATGTGCCTAGCATGTGTGAGGTCCTGGGTTTAGTCCCCGGGCCAGAAAAAACAAAAAAGAATAAAAACAGACAGTAAAGAGCTTGCTCATTCTCACTCTGCACACACACACACACACACACACACACACACACACACACACACTCACTCACTAAGAAAAGCTATGTAAGGACACAAAAAGGAGGCGAGAGCCCTCTCTAGAATTAGAATAGGTTGGCACCTTATTCATAGACTGCTGACCTCCAGTAATATAAGTAAATTCTGTTTCTTAATCCACCCTGCCAGTGGTGTTTGGTTAAGACAACTATGGCACACGTAATTACAAAAAGTCCTACTCTTGAATTCTCTATTATATTAATTCAGAACCTCCTCTGTCCCAAGATACAAACTAGTTCAGGGCTTTCTAGAAATCTCTCATTCCCAAACTGACCGGCTCTTTCCTAACATTTTTGCTACATTTCAACTAATACATACAAGTGAAAACTTCTCTGTTTGCGCTCTATTTTTTAGTGTATAGTAACTTTCACTTCCAACATTAATTTAAATTTGAAAATAACATTCTCTAGCAATTTAGGATGGAAAATCTTTGGAATGACACAGTGAAAGGTGTAGATACTACTTTGCATGTGTGAGTCCAAGAAGGAGATCCAGAATCAGCAAAAGGCCTACAAAACATCTCCATTTCAGGCTGGGGAGAGAGCTCCATGGTAGAGCACTTAGCTAGAATGTGTGAGTCCTGGATTCAACTTCCAGTGCTGCAACAATGTCCACACAGCAGGAACAACAGATCTGTATTTCCTAACATAAAACACTGTATTAATTGGGGTAGTCAGGGTTCTCCAAAGAATAGAATCAATAGGAGATTTCTATTTTCATATTTCTCTCTCTCTCTCGCCTTTCTCTCTCTCTCCCTCTCTCCCTCTCTGACTGTGAAGTACCCTGATCTCTCGTATGCTCTTTGCAAACTGGTTGCAAACTAGGATGGTTGGCAGTGCAATTCTGGTTTGATTCTGAAGGCTGGAGAACCAGCAGAGTCAATGGTACAAATCCCTACTTATTAGCGCATAACCACATTTAGACATTTAAACCTGAATTGGTTAATGAATACAATTTATATTTATTTTGTTTCTTTTCCTTAAGATAAAAATGCTCAGTGTAAAATATGCAGTGCATAAGTTAATCCATCATGTGATAATTAGCTACAGAAGACACTGAAAATTAAATAGCCTTATGTATGTGGAGAGATGTATATAGAAACAAACTTATAAAAATGTGTTTATAAATCTACTAGTGTGCAATCGCCAATGACCTGTCAGTATTTCATAATATCACTTTCAAAAAATTTAAACACATTTAAACTTGTTTAATCTTTTGGAGGTTCAATACATTTAAAAATTAAATGAAAAGTATGCAAGTAAAATTTACATGCAATCCCTGTCTGTTCAGATTCTTTTTGCCTTTCTCAAATAGAAAACCATTGTTATAAATTGGATTTTTTTGGTAGCACTAGGGATTAAACCTAGGGCCTTCATACTGAGCTACATATTTAGCCCTTTTAAAATTTTTAATACAGGGTCTAAGTTGCCCAGGCTGGGCTTGAACTGGAGATCCTCCTGCCGCAGCCCCCGAGAGTGCTGGGATTATAGGAATACACCATTACGCCTGGCTGAGTTTCTCGTACATCTTTCCAGACACTCATCCATATACAAGCCAAAATGAACATAACCACCTCATCTCCAACCTTTTTACATAAATTGTATAGAGTTCTTCCTGTGTCAGTACTTAGAGAATTTCCCCATGGCTTCTTTTAACTTTTTTCTAGTAAGTAGTCTGCTGTAAATACATTGTCATTTACTCTTTCAAATTTCATTTCCCAACTTTAACTCTCTAGTACATGATTTTAATCCTCCCTCCATACCTCTGGAAAGAGTGAGTACAGGATCCCTGGTAATTATTTCTCTGCTCAGAGAAGAAATGGCGGTGGCCCTGGATTGGTGATTCCCTCCACTGCATGGGCCAACACACATGCTCAGTGTCCTCTGCAAGCTGCCTTTGGTGCCTTGGGCTAGGCTCTGAGTGACGGAGAACATGACTGCCACTGGGCTCCACTCTTGGTGACACGGTGCCAGCTGCAGGCTGTGGTGCCGGGCCCGCTGCCCATGGAGTCCTGTCTCCTGGAACTCAAGGCTGGGCCCGTTCCTCCTCTGGGGTCATGACATGGTCCTGAATCCACATACTTGGTCTGGTTCCTGATTGCGGGAAAAGACCAAGGAAGAGATGAAAGGGACAGAAGGCACTTGGTATTGACAAACAGGCAGGCCTGAGAGTCCTCTGGGGACAAAGCCTCCCCTCGGGCTGGCGTGCTGGCCCTATGGAACTGACCTGTCCTCACGGGTACACCCAGGCACAGGCCTGCACTTACGCCCTGTGGGACAAGTCATTTCTGAGAAGCCAACTCTTCCCTTTCTGCTATTCAGTAAGGCAGCAAAAGTAGCATGTGTTTGCTTAGCAAGTCCTCTTGGGTCTTTCCTTCACAGGGATGTGTTGGTGTCATTTGGTGTCTAAACTGAAATGAATTGTGTGTGTATGTGTGTGTTCACGTGTCCCTGAAAATATGATAATAACTAACATTCCTACATTCTAACAGCTTTGGAAGCCACTTTTTGATAATTCAACAAGAATATCCTTTTGTTTGGAAGGCCCAGATACACTTGCCTTACCCTAATTATCATAGCTGACGACTATCACTGACGACTTGCTAGATGCCTGCCACTTGGCTAAGTGCTTGACATCTGTTATCATTATCCAAGTCGCACGGAAAGCTGAGAGAATTAGGAATGCTAAGTGACAACCAGTGTCCCACAGCACAGGCCAAAAGGAATTAGGTTGACCGCCTTGAGAGCCACCACTCCCACCATAAAAACCTGCTCTGGAGCTTAGGGTTGGTCACAGGTTGTTGAAGGAGCTGTCAGACTCCCTACATTGGGGTACCGGGGGAGAGAAAAATCTACTGGGTACAGCCACTTAGCAAAATACACAGCTCTCTGCCTTTAAATCACGTCCTATCCAATGTAAATCAGCTCTTCTGCTTTGGACTAAAATGGAAGGCTCTCAGTAGTTAGGAATATGTCTACTTCAAAGATATATTTGTGCCATACTGCTTGTTTGTTTTTAGATTTGGTACTGGGGTTGAACTAGGGCTTTCACACTGTACTGCACCATCAGCCACCCTTCCTTGTTTAAATTTTGAGACAGGGTCTCACTTAATCAACTAAGATACCCAGGCTGAGCTTGAACTTTATGATATTCCTGCCTCAGCATTCCAGAGTGCTGGGATTACAGGCGTGTGCCACTGTGCTGGGCCCTGCTCCGGGATCTTAAGGCTCTCTATGAAGTCCTCTCAGCTTCATGAAGAGTCCTGGTTCCCAGTCTCTAACTGGAAGACACATTCTCAACTATTCCTGGTTTTTGCTGTTTTTTCCCTGCAACTCTCTCTTCGCTGTGAACTACTGGAGAGCAGGACCCATGTGACACCCACCTTTGTGTCACCTGCACCTGGCACATGGCTGTGACTCGGTGAGTAACTGAAAGGTATTGGTCCTTCCAGAGTTGGGGTGGTGAGAGATTAATCGGCTTGCCTCTTCCCCTCACTGCACTGTGCAAATGGAGTTTCTCAGAGGCCTGGGGAAGGCTGCCAACTTCTCCATATCTCTCTTTCTAGGATTGGTTGCTCTGTGGAGGAAAGCAGGATTCTTTTGCCTAGTTTGGAATTACCTCATTCATGTGAAGGCTCTCCGAGTCCTCAGGGTAAGGGACCCAAAGGATTCCATCAGTGGTCCAGAACGGAATCTGAGACCATCCCGATCTTCATTTTTACTATCTTTCTTCTATCATGACTATGAGGGGGAGATCAGGAGAAGGGGGTGCTATTTCTAGATATAATGATATGCAAGTAAAGGCTAGGCTGTGCTGATAAAAATACCCTGTACTCTTTGTCTTCCCCATCAAACTGGAGATTGGTTGTTTTCAGCCGTATCCTACAGGTCAGTTGCTTTTGAGCAACTTCAGGTTAAACGAAGGCTCATTTTTTAGAGACTCCCTGGAGTAACGGTGCAGGTAAAATGTCCAACTGTTTTCCCGAGTGAACAATTTTTCTGAGACTATCTACAATGCATCACTTTTAGTCACCTTGTTACCAGAAATCAAAGTGATTCAAACGCTGTTTCCCCGTGTCATCAGGAAAGCACAGCACGTCTATTAACAGGTTTTCTTAGAGGGGACAGTCGCAGGGTGGGTGGAGCCATCCATTCCTCAATGGGTGGTGCTTAACCTGACTGACTCTCACCTTCACGCTCCAAGACCCAACTCAAACGTCACCTCTTCCGGGGAGTCCTCCCTGACTCCCCAGACATCGCCGGGTCATTCTGCCCGCGTTTGCTGGTTAGTTCCCCACCACAGTACTTGCCACACTACACTGCGATTCGTCTCTCTCTAGCTGTTTTTACTGCTTTAATCTTGTGAATGAAAACCTATCGTGTGCCGTCATAGAAAAAGGAGCAGAGACAGAATGAGAAGGAGGGGTGTACAGTATCGGTACCTTTTTCTCCCAACTCAGGCCTTCAATACCTCCCAGAAGCAAAGAGGTGTTTTGGGGGCAACTTCTCAAATTCATCTACAGATGTACAAACCTATCTATGTTCCTTTTATTAAAAAAAAAAAAAACCAAACAAACACAAAGACAGCAATCTGCGATCACTGTGAATTCTGGCACTAGACACAATGCTGGGAATACAGTAGGTGCTTAGTTAATATTCACTGACCGAGTTAGATCACTGTACTTCCGGGAATCTAGACAGTCCTCTGACTGTTTGATTCTCTCCTCCCCTTTCCTCCTCATCCTCCCCTGCATCATGTCAGGGAGGTAAAACACAAAGTGCTCAACCTTACTATCTACAAGCAAGGGCTCAGTAAAGAAGACAAGACTGATACTCAGCATTAAAATGCTAGTTTCAGGTTTCTCTGCCACTGTATCTTCTAATGGTTCTAGACAAGAGAGGACTAAATGTATCTTTGAAAACTGGACTCACAGTAAGGATTATTCACTGTACATGCAGGAATAGAAGGGTCCCTAAATAAAGGAAGTTCCTTGCTTAGTAGGAGCACTTCTGTGACTTCTGTTCTTTACACTGTGAGATGGCAGGACTCTGCCAGTCAGTACCGTCATTTCAGTTTTGCTTTGTTTTGCCTTTTTTCTCTCCTACGTCAGTATCCCCAGTAGAATCATAACTTTCCACAGAGGCATCTAATTTCTTAACCTCTGAGCAGAAGAGAAACATTTTTCAAATTTTCTTAGGATAGTCAAGGGGAACTGCTGAATACTTAGATGAATTAAATTCAGACCCTCTCTGGTTGGATGTGGTGAGCTGCCCAGACGAAGATGAAGGTTAACATGGTTTAAGGATGAAATATAGACCATCCTGTGCAAAACCACTGTGTTGCAGTTTAATTAAAAGAATTCATTAAAGTGGTGCCCCATCCAGGGTAATTAGTATGTGTAATTTATGCACTGCCTAATACACAAGGGCAGTAGCCTGAATAATAAACTCAAGTTAACCTTAAGTGGAAGAGATTGAATGGTCAGATGTTTATTTAGCTCAGGTTTGCTCGAGAGTTAAGGTTAAAGAGGTGAAATTCAGTTACAGTTAATTAATTAATTTCTCAGGTTTTTCTTCACGGAAATTCTGTGTGCTGAATTGGATAAAAATCCTGTCAAAGGCAGATGGTGCACTTTTTATTCATCAGCTATTTTGTGACACATCCTTTAGCAAGTTGGTCACTATCTGAAAGAACCAATTCAAGGGAACTGCAAAGAGAGAAAATAAGATCAAAATCAAAACACAACCCCAAATATGGGCCAACTTAGAGTCTGTGCCTACAAGAAGAAAAAACACTGCAATAGGTTGAAGGTGAATGTCACTGACATTATCAAAATGTTGTAACAGCATCAAAATGTTTATTCAACAGCGGGCCACATGTTTAGGAATTTGTGCATTTGAGCTACGTGAATTTTTATTGATGCCCAGAGCATGTACATATCACAAACGCGAATGAGTGCTTATGCAGATTCTCTTTATTCCTTTCATTAGAAATATTTCATCATACCCTGATTCTGTGATATAATTTTTGTAGCATTAAACTTGAAGAGTTCAAAATTGTGCAATTAATTGTATTCAGCTTCAATTGTAATGACTTATTAATCAAGTTGTTTGGCAAGGTCCCTGGCACCTCACACAGAGGGTGTAATGGGAAATGCTTAGCTCCAGGGAACTTATGAGTTCCTATGACCAAGGA
>NW_022900937.1:12523818-12540644 GCF_012274545.1 Fukomys damarensis
TTTTTTTTTTTTTTTTTTTTGGACTGCAAAGACTGAGGAGGACTGCAATGAAATCTATGACTAAATCACTTGCTTTTTACTTGACCTCAATCTATGTGAGGCTCTGGGCCAGTCCAGGGGGTTCCAAATGGAATCTGAGCATAGGACCAGGACGCCCTCCTCGCACCCTGTCCTCCCGGTCTCTGTGGCCCAGCAGATGTAAAGACAGAAGATGTCCCCATGCAGCAGTTGAATTTGGAGTTCCACGAGAAGGTGCCTATCCTTGTGGAACTGCCTCTCTTCCTTTCCACAGTGACCCACCAGGCTGCCACCCACCCCGTCCACCCGCCCAGAGTGCCATGAGGTCCTGGCCAGGACAGTCAGATCTGCCTTTCTGTGCACGTGGGCTGGGAGTGGAGAGAGAGACGTACAGTGAGGAGGAAAGGCAGGCCACAGAGTCACCCAACAATGGCCACCCAAGGCCTGTGGAGGTTCCTAGGCTGGCCCAGCTCCTTCCCAGAAAGTGACTTTCCAGCTCTTGCATTTTGTGATCTTTACAGTGTGTTGGCAAAAATCCTATTTGCTGTTAGCATCTCAGATATGCAATTGGAGACTCCCGATAAAGGTGACGAATGCTCCCACAGTTCAGTTGTCAGGCTGGAGTGGTGGGGTAGTGCAGAGAGGTGGCGAGGTGCACCGGACCCTTCTATGGCCTGCTTACTACTGCATATACAACACCTGCACCCTTGCAGGACACTCAACCTATGTCATTTTATAGCTGGTGAAACTGAGGTCAGGAAAGCTCTGGAACTCTCCAGCGGCGGTGATGCTGGCAAAGTTGAGCCTTGAACCTGGGACTTCCCAACCTCAAAGCCTCTGCTTCTCCCACTGTGGCCTTGGGAAAATTACTAAGCATCTGTGGCTCGAGGTTCTTTAGTGATAAGATCTAAGTGACAGCCCGCCCGCCTCCCATGCAGGGCTGCTGTGAAATCAAAGCAAAGAAAACCCATAGAAGCTAGAGAAGGTCTTCAAAGCCCGTCGCCCCACGCAAAGGCTCTCTAGGTGGAGCTCCAGCTAGGATGGGCAAGATCTTGAGAGGTGACAAGCAAAAGGCTGGTACTGAATCATGGGACAGAGTCGCAGGGGAGGCTGAGGCCAGAATACTTGTTTGAAAAGGATGGTGTGAGGACCAATAAACAGAAGTGCTGCTTTGCAGATAGCAAGTAAAGGAACCATCTTATCTTCCTGAGGGTGAGGCACGTGCACACATTATCTAACCAGATCTGCACCACAGCTCTAGGAAGGCTGTGTCATCCCCACTTCCCAGCTCAGATGCTGAAGCTCAGCAAAGTTAAGAAGCTGTCCTAACGTCAGAGTAGAAAGGACAGGAACACATTTCACACCCGAGCTTCATGCACAGCCTTTAGCTTCTGCTTTGTCTCCCTCTCTCCTCCTCTCTTCCTTCCCTCCTAATGCACAGACCGTTAGTCCTGGACTGAGTTTGCTGTGTGACTCTGGATTAAGCACTTTGTCTTTGAACTTACGTGTGTGATGGTGACACCTAAAACATTCGTTAAACAGCATTTCTGTGAAGATCTTGTTTAGGAAAAATCCTTTTCATGTGCATAGATCTCCACCAGCTCCAGTGCTCCTCAGCTGCATCTTGTGCCACAGGTGGTGCAGTCTTATAGAGCTGGCTGCAGAACCCAAAGGAAGCCTCTCGGGTGGCTACTACAGTCGTCTGAAAATAAACCACAGGCACTCGACACTGCAAGCTCCGTTTACTGATCAAATCAGTACCTTAGCATGGAGTGATCTGAAGATGCAGCCCTTACAGAACAAAAAGTCCTCTAATGGGTCCAATAGGCCTTCATCCATACGAGATTGTTCCCTTGTTCTGTTGAGTATCCCTTTGTCCTGTGGTTCCCTTCTTCTTAGGGACAAGAACATCCTAGCCCCCAAGGACGATAGCAGAAAATCACCACCCAGAAATGGAGTTGATAACTTCACACTCAGTAACAAAGGCTCCTACTAAGCACCGACTGTACGGCCACCTAGGCAGGACCACTAGGGGCAAAGATGACTTTGGCCCCTCCAAGGTCACAGAAAACACATTCCCTTAAGAGCAGCACTTGAAGTAACTTCAGAGTTTAATTTCGAGACAAGTATCTCCCTGACAGTGCCTTACTGTCATTTTCTGGCTTAGGCGACACAAAATGGTAAACACAATGAACACAGAGACTCTTTCTTGTTCACTAGAATAGAGTGTCTCCTAGGACTCAATAAATATTTCCTAATGTTTCAACTTCACTTATACAAGATTGTTAAAATAAATAAAGACTTGTAATGATTGCACCCTAGCATGAGCCACAGCCCTATGACACACACGGCAAACCACAGCCTTTATTATTTGACTGGACGAATGTGGACAGGCCACTGAAAGTCCCCACACTCAGCTTCTTCCTGTAAAACGTGGACAACAGCACTCAGTGCCGTTCTGAGGAATAACTGCAAACCTGTCTATGAGAGCACTGAGAAAAATGTATGGCAACCAGGCAAGGCATTGTCATTCTGCTCCCCTCCAAGCTTGGGCTGCCTGGTACGGTGGCTGCCAGACACAGGGGCCACGGAGCTCTTAAAATGCCACCAAGGCCACTGATGAGTTACAATCATAATGGCATTTCATGCACTTAAATTCAATTTTTCTGAAGCAGCATATAATATTTTCCCTCATAAACACAACTTTGTCATAAGGTAAGACAGCATCTCACTGTCACCAGGGTACTGCACGGGTGATGTTATTCTGTCACGGCACTGTGCCAGCCAAGTGCTGCAGGGCCACAGCCTGTCCTGTTCAGAGGAGGTTTTCTATTCACAAGCATAACACTGCCATGCACTTTGTTGAATGTTTTAGGCGGAAAGCTCAAATGATAGTGGCTCTTACATAAATTATAACTGGAAATTAAGTTGAAATACTTATTTTAATTATAATATATGTAAATTATGTTTCTGGTTGAAAAATTAAATATGGAAAAAATGTGAACTTTAAAAGGAACACAATAAAATTGATTGGTGATGCAGAAGCTAGGACTCCAAATAGAACAGTAAAAAATGAGAGGCTGGAAGAATATAGGCTCCACCTTGCATAACATGTGACAACTGCAGTTGGCTGCTATACAGCTCAACAAGAACAAAAAAATTTAAAAAGGAATAATAGGGCTGGGGACTTAGCTCAATGGTGCCACTGCCTGTCTTGCAAGAGCAAGGTCCCAAGTTCAATCCCTGGAGCAACCCCCCACAAAAGGAATAAATAATAAAATGAACAACACTAAGTAAAGCAAACACACATTGTATTTAATAAGAAGTTTCCTCTGAACAGCTAAAAAAAAAAAGAATTGAAGACACTAGTTACTTAAAATCAGAATTAGCTTAGTGATGCTGCCGCCTGCTTTGCAAGCGCAAAGACCCGAGTTTAATCCCTGGTACAAAAAAAAAAAAAAAAAAAATAAAAAAAAAAAAAAAAAAAAAAAAAAAAAAAAAAAAAACGGAAAAGAAAATTTAGGATCTGAATTTATTTCAAAGAATTACGCTGGAGAAAAAAATCCAAAATAGTTCAATAATTTTTATATTTACCTTATGATGAAATGATCATTATTCGAATATACTGAGTTAAATAAAATCGATATGAAAATTATTCCTTTTAACTTAACGTTGCTTCCAAAACTAACTTACATGTGTGACTTGAACTAGATTTAAATGGGACAATGGTAAACTAAATGCCACATCTAGGATAATGTGCTCCCCTACATTTAGAAAATCTGAGTGTGTAAATTCCGAGTGTGCAGTCTTGTGTAAAATGCATGTGTCTGTCTCCTCCATTTGGTCCCACTCCCGATTCACCTAATTGTTTTTTAATGGTATTCCATAATTATTTTTATTGATTTTCAATTTTTAAATTTTTATCTATTAGATTTGCATATAACTTATAGAACCCAACAAGTCTATGAGACTTTAAAAAATCTCCTTAACTCCTCTTCCCACCTCATATCTTTCTCAAAAGCAATCACTTTTAATTATTTTAGTTGTTTCTTTGGTTATTTACCTCCATAAATACAATTAATACACCTATATTTCCTACCTTTTGAATTTTCCATTCTAGGTAGTATGGAAAATAAGACTTTAGCTCTTATTTACCATACACCCCACCCTCACATCACAAACAACCACAACCCAATGAAGTGATTCCACACTGTAGACCCGAGTTCTGCAATTATAAATTCAAACAACTATGCATCAGATATAGTTTTAAATTTTGCATCTGTAGTGAACATGTGCAGGTGTTTTTCTCATCGTTATCTCCTACTCAATACAGTATAACAACTATTCACATGGCTTTTACATGGCATTAGGTATTATAAATAATCTAGAGATGGCTTAAAGGGAGGATACATGTAGGTTTTCTGTTTTTGTTGTTTTGGGGGGTTCTTTTTGGTACCGGGGATTAAACTCAGGACCTTGCACTTCTGAGGCCGGCATGGCATGACTGAGCTACATCCCCAGCCCCAGGATATGTCCAGGTTATGTAAAAATACTATGCCATTTTATATAAGGGATGTGAGCATCCACAGATTCTGATCTACAAGCATCCTGGAATGTGGGTCTCTTGTGGACCCACAAAAACTTCCTGTCCTATGATCTCCTCAATGTAATTATAACATGCTTTTGATTAGAACAATATTCACTGTTCTTTACAGCACAGCCATACTACACAAGGATACAAACAAGGACACAAGGCTACAAGGATATCCATGCTTTGCCTCTCTTGCACAATGTTTGACTTCTCTAAAGCAATACTTTTTTGGGGGAGGGACCTACTCTTCTATTTGTAATTCAGCCCTATACTCCCTCAATAACCTAAGTGTTTATGCATCCAGACATGTAAAGGTACCCTGCATGTTCCTGCTTGGATGGACCTTTCCTGGATTAGATCTATCCCACACTTTCTCTCTAGCATCATCTCCCAAATTTTTGTGAATTCCTTTTATTTCTTTTTTTTTTAAATCCTGTACCTTATGCCCTTATTTTTATGGAGACATTGGTCAGTAGATTCCTGGGAAAAAGTATATGGAACATAATTTTTTTGAGAGCCTGAAAGTCTGAAAATGTCTTTGGTCTTCCTCTTTCTTTACTGATCATTTGGATAGATAAAAACATTTAGGTGGGAAAATGTATTTACGTAGATTTCAAAGATATCACTCCATATTTCTCTAGCTTCTGATGGTGTTGAATCAGAATGTCCGGTTCTTGATTATTCACATATGACTTGTTTTATTTCTCTTTCTAAAGGCTTATAGTAAATTTCTTTATCTTCAGTATTAAGAAATTTCATAAAGATATGCCACCTTTCACCTGTTCTTTCTGGCATTCCCGGTATTCAAATACAGGATCCAGTAAATAATTTTCTTGTATTTTAGCTCATTTATTCATTTCCATTTGGGGTTTTTCTTTTGGTCTTGCTTTGTTTTTAAGAGATCTCCTCAGCTTTATCTTCTGAACTTTCTATTGAGCTTTATTTACTATACTTTTAATTTCTAAGAGGTGTGGCAGGGTTTGAGTATTTTTGCTCCCTCCAAAACTCATGTTGGAATTTAACCCCAATAGCACAGTGTTGGGAGATAGGGACTCCCCACGCTCAGGTCACAGGGACTCTCTCTCTCTCTGTCTCTCTCTCTCTCTCTCATGGATTAATGCCACTCTACGATCGGCTTTCTTCTGATCTTCTGCAATGTGAGGACCTGCATTCCTTCCTTTCAGAGCATGCAGCATCCCAGGCACCGTCTTGGAAGTGGTGACCAAACCTAAATTCACTGACTAGGTCTAGTGGTTACTTTGTGGATTCAGTGAACAGACAGCCATGTTTGAGAATAATGCCCATTTGGTTTCTTCTTTCACTTCATTCCTCTCCTCCCCAATCCTAGTCTTATTTCCCTGGCCAACCTACAAAGTACAGCGTTGACTAGAAATGGTGAGGGCAAGATATCTTTGTCTTGCTGCTATCTGGTCTTAGGAGAACAGGGTTAAACATTCTACCATAACACTGATGCTAGCGACAGGTTTATGGGTAGTACTGGACATCTTCTTCAATCCTTTTGTGTCTTTATAGTTACACTTTGTTTTTATTCTAGACCAGTTTTCATTGTACTCGATCACCTTGAATTTTCAAATTAGAATACTAATTACATTTAAATGCAATGTAATTGTTAATGTGGTTGGGTTATGCCTACCATTGTCATATTTATTTCTCTTCTGTTCCTTTTTTCTTGTTCTTTCTCCCCAGCCTTGTAATAAGCAAGTTATATTTTAATATTTAATTTTATCCTTTCTCTTGAATTTTGTGATATACCCCTGTGCTGTTTCAATTTTTTTAGTGTGTGCAATACAGATTGCAATATGTGTATGCAGCTTATTACAATTAGTCTTTTCATGGGCATCGAACCTTTTGGCTTCACTGGGCAGTGGTGAGAAAAGGGGAATTTGTGTTGCGCCACTTATAAAATATATAATATAGTTAATATATGTATCAGTAGCACAACTTCCTTATTTTAAATATTTTATTATAACATCTAAAACAGGACAACATAAGCTAGAATAAAGGTTGGACGCCCGTGGACCTCAAACAATACATTACTTTGTGAACAACGCTAATTGCCTACCCAAATATGGTTCCATTTTTCTTCTCTCCTTCTCTTTGTGTTCTGATGTTATTTGTACTTCTATATATATCATACATTCTCATTATATTATTGAATTTATATATAATAATAAAGGTTTTTTATGTATTTATACTTTCTAATATTCCTCATTTCTTCTTGTACACTTGGGCTTTCATTTGGTATCATTTCTCTAGGACATGAAGACACTCTCTTGACATTTCTTTTATTTATTTACTTTGTGGTACTGGGGCCTGAACCCAGGCCCTTGTGCACACTAGATAAGGACTCTTCCACTGGGCTACATCCTCAGCCCTTTTCATTTTATTTCGAGATAGGGTTTCGATAAGTTGCACAGGCTGGCCTTGAACCTCCGACCCTCGTGCTTCCATCTGCCGAGCAGCAGGATGACTGTGTGCACCACCACACTCAGCTGACACGAACTGTCCCATCTGGTCTGTCTGAAATGTCTCCATTTTGCTTTCATTTCTGAAAACTGTTTCTGATGATGTATGGTTCTAGATTCCCACCCCACTTCAGCACTTTAATAATGTCTTTCATTGCCTTCCAGCCCCCATTCCTTCTATGGAGTCACCTGTGTTGCGCAGTTGTTTTCCTAGGTGCGTGAGAGGTCTGTATCTGCTGACCTTTTGAGTTTCCAGATACTTCACCTTTCTCTTCAGTCTAACATCCAGTTCTTACTCTCAGGTGATTTCCCCTTTTCTGCTCTGTCCCCAGGTGATGTAAAACCATTCTGGTGACCCAGAAAAGAGCCCAGTGCCTTGGGCAGGTACCTTCTAGCTTGCTTGCCTCTTTAAGGCTGGGGAAATTTGGAAAATATAAAAAACATACCTAAAACAATGATCACTGTCCTCTGTTTTCCAGCCCCCAACATTTCTTTATAATCATCCTTTCCCATACTTATTGTCCTTATGGTTTTTTCTTTAAAACATACATTTGATACCATTTTAAAGGAGTATTGGGAGGGAGCACGTTTAAATATGTATGTTTGGGCCGGGGATTTAGCTCAGTGGTTCCACTGCTTGCTTTGCAAGCACAAGGTCCTGAGTTCGATCCCCAATTGTACAATATGGATGCTTTGATATCCTGAATTTATTCAAAATATTTACCTTTTGTGGTCATTTTGTCTTCCAGGAAAGAGCCAGAATTCACAAGATGCTAGACCCAGTGATTAATGTAGACAAAGACACCTGTATGGTTTTTATTTAACAGAAATTTCTGTGAATGTAGATGATAATCTTCTCTGGAATGCCCTCACAGACACACCCCGAAGTGATGAGTAATCAACCACCTGGGCATCTTCTTAACCCAATGGAGCTGACATATAATATTAACCTTCCCAGCACAGTCTGGATTCTACATCTGCCTTTGCCATTAGAATATGATGGCTGTGTTTTCAACACCTGCCCCAAAGTCTAAATGGAGCCTATCCTTGGTGAGGATCTGGTACAGGAATGTGGAAGAAGGTCCAGTGAGACAGCACACAGGGGTCCTGGTGAGAGTGAGACAGCTCTGCTGAGAAGTGGAGCCACCAGACAAAGGGCCAATGGAGGGCGTCATAGACACGAGAAACAATGGAGTGGGCCTTAGAACTCAGGACACTATTAGGGCACCTGAAAAGAACTTCCCAGATGTGGAGAGGGCAGTGGTGAAGTGTGTCACAAAGCAATATGGGGGTGAACCCTTGCCCCTGTTGAGGCAGTCAGAGAAGTGAGGAGAATATCTTGGAGTTTTATGATCACACTTAAACACCTGCATAAGAACAAAGGAACTTTCCGTTATATACATAATTACTTGAGAATTTATGACTTGATCGATCTAGAGATACTGTTAAAAAGTCAGACTTGGCTCTTTGGGGTTTGCAATTGGAAATTTTTAAATATTTCATGTCTGAAGAAAAACTCTGACTAGCAAAAGAAGTGATGCTCTGTTGACAAGACTTAACTGGTGCATATTTGGACCTCTCTCCTTCCTTTTTCCCTCCCTTTTCTCTATCTGTGCCTCTCTTGAGGATTTCCACAGTCTCACTTGAGCAGTGTCTGGTTGTCCAAATGACAGCAGAGTGCTCTGTAAGGAGAACCTCAGTCAGGAATGTTTGGCCTTAGATAGGTGTCCTGGAAAACCAAAACTGACCCAAGGCTCAAAGGTTGGAATCCTTGAAGGTAGAATTTCGGATGCTGTTATGGATAGGACTCATCCTGGCACCCCACCCACCAAGCACACTTCTGGTTGCAAAACACTGATGCATTATGAAGCCATTTCTCTACTTCTGCAGATTTACTGTCTTCGTGGCCGTCTTAGTGAGCCAGGCACCTGGGTGCAGCTTTGAGCAGAACCACACAGCCTACGCCTGCTGGGAACTTGGTAGAAAGACTTTCTCTTTCTTGGGTTTGTTTTTAACTCTGTTACCCCAGATGGTTCCTTCTTGCCCTGCGTTCTCTAGTACATTTGCTAAAGGGTGGAAATTGCAGCCCCTTTCTTTTCTCGCTTACTCATGTATTTGGAATCTTTGACCAGGATTAGGAGTTCTAGGAATCCAATTCTATCTTTTTCTCCCAAAATGGAAATCATTTTTTTTCAGAATAAAAGATTCTCTCCTACCAAGAGAATATATGTTCATTAAAAAACCTACAATATAGGAAAATATATAGGAGAAAGTAAGAGAGATTCATTGCTAATATCTTGGGGTATGATTTTCCATATTTTTACAAGATTATCACAGTGGTTACCTGTTGCTATGTAACAAATTATTACAAAGCTTAGGGACTTAAAACAGTGTTCCTTATTTCACAGTTCTGTGTGTCAGGGATTTGGCAGTGGATGAGCTGGTGGTTCCCTCTCCACATTTCTTGTGAAGCTACAGTCACAGTGCAGTTGCCAAAGTCTCCCTGGGCCTGGTGGGGCTGCTGGTTCCTCTCCACACAGCTGCTTGAGACATGCTCACCAGGGCGCTCTCTTCCCCCATCGAGAGTGACACAGAGTGGCAATCGAGAAGTCGTACTTTGCTTCAGAAGCCACCTTGTGTCATTTGTGCACATCCAGTTGGTTATACGGGTCCACTCTACCCTTTACCCCACCCAATTCATGCGGAGCATGAATTCCAAGAGAGGAGCATCTCCCACAAACGTGTCTACCAAAGATTATGGGATATTACGTTGGCTGGAGGGAACAAGCTGTATTCTCTTACAAGCACAGAATCACCATTCCATGTCCTGGTTTATACCCCCATTTTTAGTGGCCGCATAGTATTCTGTCATGCAGATATATTAAAATTGATTTAATGCTATAATTTTGAACATTTAATTATTTAATCTTCTGTTTATCATGTGACTAGCACTGTGATGAACATTATACCCTTGAAATAAATTTCAAGGAAGGAAATACTGGGATCCAAGACAATTCATTCCACTTGTACTTTGGCCTATAAAATGACTGCATGAAATTCTCAGACAATTGGCCTTGGTAATAATTATTTTTTAAAAAGCTCAAAGTGGATTTTTTTAAAAAAAAATTGCTTCAGTTAGAGTTTCCAAATTAATTTTGGAATGTTAACAAGAGCTTAAGGCAAACTAACCTAAATATGCCAAGGTCCTTGCTTTCTGTTTTGGGGTGACAATTAATGAGGAAGTTTTCATTAACTATTTATTTGGAAATGTTGTTAGATCTAATTTGAACCTTTATTTTTTTCTTTCATTGCAAATGTTTATCTAAGAGGAAGCTTTTCTCAATGGTTTGGCTGTTTGCTATGACATTTTAGTTCTTTTTGTACTGACTGAAAATACCAAGATCTAGCAAAAATGATTGTCCAAAGAAGTACTCCTCAGGCTGCTGCTGTTAAGAGTCTTGTCTCACTGATGAGACAGAAAAGCAGGCAGAGGTTTTGGTTTAGACCCACTCTGAATTTATTACAGACTAAACGAAATTGTTTTCTGTCAATTCAAAACTGTACTGAGGACGTTTGGATTTCAATCATCAAGAACCTTTTCAAGGACAGTTTTCACACGTGAGGTCAAAGAAGGAAAACTGATGTCACCATCATTCTGCTACCATATTTATTCATCCATTTAATATTCTGCCAAGTGGATTTAGGTTGATTTAAGAAACTGTAAATAAATATTGATACATCATAACAGAAGCTATTACTCACATTCTAAGTAAACCACTGATTCTAATTTACTCACAATTTTGCTGTGGCATCAATCCATGGAGAAAATTAGATTTTTACATATCATAGCAAATCACAAAGCAAAATGTCAACTTCATCTATCAGGCAATTACTTGTAGTGTTTATTTTGGGTAGAATTTTCTACACATATTTACTTAGAAAGCTGCACGGGTCCTCCAAAATAAATAAAGACTATAATTCTTGCCAAAAAAATCCACAGTTCCAGAGAGCTACTCATCAATTTCCAGCAGCATTAATGAGGAAAGGCTGGGAGACAGTCATTCATGCTGTCTTTATGATAAGAGTAACCTACAGGCAAATCAAGATTAAGGACAAGGGCAAGACAAATGGTTTTGAAGACTTATCTCTTTTTTAATCAATCATTGTGGAATTTGCATTTCCCTGAAGTTTCCCTGGAGCCCTGGGACTTTCAGGAAAGAGTGAAAATAGGTTGGAAAGACATCAGTGAAACTTTTCAGGTAACAATGGGCTCTTTGTGAATGCAAGGATTTTATGTTCTCATCAGAGAAGGGAGATTTTGGGGGGACAGAGTGGGAAAATTCTTTGTGATGGGATGCTCCCAAACCTTACAGGGTGTTCTGCAGCATTCCTGGCACTTTCTTCCCAGTTACGACCTCCAGGTTGGCAGGGGAGGCTGGTGGTAGTGGTGTTGCTAGTTGCTTCTAGTTGAGACCCTGTGCCTTAAAGGAAGGATCCATTTCTATCTTTTAGTTTTTTGGTACCAGGGATCAAACTCGGGACCTTGTGCTTGCAAAGCAGGCGGCGGAACCACTGAGCTAAATCCCTGGCCCTATTTTTCTCTTTAAGATACATTTCCCCTATAATGGCTCCACCATGGGCTTTAGGTGACTTCAAGGCAGGGGCCACCCTCCAAGCTGAAAAACATGTCAAGGTTCTGTTCTGCTGCTACTGGTTCCCACAGGCAGTGGTTGATTCCAAACACGTAGCTGAGAGAATACTGCTTAGGCAAGATGAAGGCGGGTCGCTTCGGGAATCATTCAGTCAGCCATATAGCAACATTCTTTGCTCGTTTTTCTTGTGATCTGAGACTTCATCTCCAAAAGTTACATTGATAACCTTAAATAAAAATGCCTTCTCTTTCCAGTGTGTAAGAAATGGCATTTAGAATTTTCCAAGGGTTCTGCTGTACTGTGACTTTCAGCAAGAGAAGTTAAAATAATGTTAGCAAGGGCAAAGATTAGTCTTCCTCCTAAACAATAGAAAATAACTGAATAAACCAAAGGTTTATTAAGTCTCCCTCTGGTGATACAAATTTCTTTCTCATCTGCTCAGATTGCATTTTCCCTTTCTTTGACCGGCAAGCCAAGTTTCCTAAAACTTGGGTGGGCAGGGTGCACTAACTTGCTGAAAGGCGGCTTTAAGGATTGAGGCTGTAGCTCAGCAACACACGGCTTGTCTAACACATCAGAGACCCTATGTTTGATCCCCACACTGTAAAAATAAAACAATCCCCCAAAATGTTTGCTTCTGTTGACCTAGAAGGTAGGCCTAATTTGATAACATTTTATAATAGGTATCAAATTGAGATAGAAACCATTTTAAAGGGGGAAAGTGAATGTAACTGGATTTAGTGTGAAGTTCTTACATCCTGCACCTGTGACAGCTCAGCTGATTCTTGTTCTGCCCTCACTCTTGATTCTTGCAGGCTCCCACTGACAGCTCACATGCCCGCAGAAGGCTCTCTGTACCACCCCGGCAGGCACTGGAGAAACCCCCTTCCACAGATTGTTCCAAGAGCAGTAGGGGGACTGGACCATTCAGGGCCCCCTGCGCCTCAGAGGAGACCTTCCCCACTGCCTGTTCACGGTGCAGCTCACCCTGGGCTGGTGTTCCTGCTGCGCCAGGGAAGGGCAGCTTTCCTTCCACCTGCCCTAGAGACTTTCATCCAGTCTCTAGCTTGTACCACTCCTCTGCCACATTCTCATTAGCAAAAAGAAGAAGGAAAAAAAATTTCTTCCAGACTTCATCTTCTGATCTAACCAGATAGTGGATAAATAACAAAGAGGAATTACATACTTTCTTTTGTTTTACTTTTTTTTTTGGTTCCAGGGATTGAACTCGGATCCTTGCACTTTCAAGGCAGGCGGTGGAACCACTGAGCTAAATCCCCAGACCATGTTTTAAAAATATTGATATATTCAGATGGCAGCAGATGAGCATCCCTGTGCAGCGGCAGGCCTGCAAGGAGGGTTTCTGCTCTTAGCCTTGGATTCTCTGCATAGGACGCTGGAGACAGCTCTGAAGTCTCCTGAAGTCCAGAAAAGCCAAGGAACCTTAAGGCATTAAACCCACTGGAAGGACAGTGGATCGGAGATCTCTAAAGTTACTGCCTGTCAGTGAAACTTGGAATGTGGAAGAGTTTGCTTGGATGTTACGTCATCCCAAGGCCCTCTATGCAGACTCTTAGAAGAAACTGAGTTGCCCTCCCAAAAATTTCTGCTTGCATTTGGCACCAAGCAAGTACGTGTGTCAGCTGTGCATCTGAATGGTTTCTCTGGCTAGAAAAAGAAAGCTGTGCAAAAGATCATTTCCTTTTGCCCGATCTGCCAGGAAACACAAATCTTAAATCAGTCCCCAACTGTTGTAACGTTGCCATCTCAGGTGGGGAGTACGGGGGACCTGCACTGAGTGCTTCCGTCAGATAATCTCAGTTCTGGTTTTGTTCCTGCTTGTGAGAGTGCTAGAAGTTGCAGATCAGAATCGAGGGCTAGAAAGGCAGCCCAGAGGAGTGCTTGAAAATCAGTGCTCCGCAGGGGTTCTGTGTACACAGAGAGCAGCTCCATGATAGCCTCAGACTGTCCTCAGAGCCCCACTCAGGCAATCCCCCTGAAGTTGCGGTACTTGGCAATGTGCTGCCCCTTTGTTAATCAGGATTCTCTGGAGAAATTGAATGTGTCTACAGAGTGACAGACTGACAGACGATAGACCATAGCTAGCTAGCTAGCTAGATAAAGATCTACTGTGCAATACTGAATCATAGAGTTACGGTGGCTAAAAAGGTCTCATAATCCCTCTGCAAGCTGGAGACCCGAGAAAGGTCAAAGGTCCGAGAAGTAGGGAGTGGATGGCACAGATCACAGAGTGAGCCTGCAGGAGTACTGACTGGAGATCCAGGTCCCAGCCAAAGCCATCAGGCATAGAGGGAGCGAAATGCATCTTCTCTTCCTTCATCTTTCTGTTCTCTTCGGGCACCCTATGAATTAGACAACGCCCACTGACACTGGGAAGGGTGATCTGCTTTCCTCAGGTAATGCATTCAAATACTAAACTCTTCCAGAAAAACCTTCACAGACATGCCCAGAATCACATTTCTCCAGGTACCTGGGCATCCCAAGATCCAGACAAGTTGACACCGCAAATCAATTATCACAACCACTCTCGAGTTACTGGGAACATGTTTTATATTTTTAGTCCTCTCTTTCTTCTTTTCCTTGCTTCCTTCAAAGCTCATAGCATGTGCCATGTGTCTACAAAGTAGCAGGCATGGCACAGCCTCTGGGGTGAGCATAATGAGGTGGGGGCAGAAGGCTTCCCTGAGGAAGCGATGACTGAACTGTCACAGGAAGAGAAGTTTGTTGATCATGAAAACAACTATATAGCATTACTGACCATGAAATATTCTGTGTGCATGATTATGCATAGCCGTCACTCACAATTTAACACATTCATTCAGCTTCACTCACACGTCAGAGGAGGGCTGGCATTGGGACCTTCCTTTGAGAGGAAGGCTGGAAGGAACAAAGGGTAAGGTGTCCCACTGAGTCACACAGTAATTAGTTTATAAGGACCAAGATTTTAACATCTCTACAAATGTCTTCGTGGCACTGGGACTGCCACTGTACCAGTTACCCTTACTTCTTTAGATACTTTGAGACAGCATTCACCCATTTATTGATTTAGGATTACTGAACATTAGTACCAGAAAAATCCTACCCCTGTATCTTACACACAGGGAGCCCAAATCATGGAGTTATTTTTAAAATATGCTACAATTCAGATTCATCACTAAATCAGCCCTCTTTCCTACTCTGTCCAAGTTAAAGACTTTTTATTGCATAGAGCACAGACCAAAGTTCAAGCCTTACCCTCAACCAATCCTCAGGGTCAAATTATACAGTATGAGTGATTTGTCAGGTAAGTCTACTTCGTTCCACCAGACCAGCACTATGGAGGAGCATGAGGGACCCACTGTGGTACCACAGCAGAAGGTTCCAGAACAGAGCATCTGGTTCCATGGCTACTCCACTGGGATACAAGGGAACCAGTGTTTGTTTGGTGGATTCTTTCCTAATATAAACTTGACACCTCTATCCCAAGGGAAAATATATGTGAAAATCAAAGGAATTAGAGACAGCCTAATTTTTCTGACTGTAAGTATCGTGGAACCCTTGGGGGATTGCCTGTCTTCCTCTCAGCTCTTTTTGGATGGACCTGCCTAGCTGAACTCACCAGCCCGAGATGGAACTTAAATCAGGTCAAGGCAAGGAGGAATCACTGTCTGAAGCAGACTTTTCACTTCCCTGAATTTCAAAGGTTATATTCCTGAGGCTGAGCCTCCAAACCAAACTTGTAGGAGCTAAAAGATATTGCATAAAGTTATCTGATTTTTCACATGAGATCAACATTAGTCTAAGGATAAGTGCTCCAATTCAGGGGGCAGGGCATGCATGATCTAAATTCGAAAGTGACACACGTGGCTTCACACCTATGACCAATTGTACAGCAAAATGAACAAATGACAGTCATTTAAAGGAAGAAAAAAATCATTAAAAATTAATGAATGAGAAAAAGGGAAGAAAAGAAAATAAGTAATTGTTGAGGTATCTACCATATTCCAATAAAATAGTTACCATTCTCATTTTTGGCTGAAGAAATAGAGATTCAGAGGACAGAGAGATGGCAGAGTAAGGGCACCCAGCACTTAGTAAAGAAGAACCAAAGCAAATATGCAGCTGTGTAGCTGCATATTGAGGTGAGTGACGGGGGAACATTGGAAATCAACAAGAGAAAAAATGGAAACCTTTAAGACCTAAAGAACTGGGACAACAGCATAGTAAGAGAAACAAAATATCCCCGCAGCTGTGGACCATGGCTGGGGGAGGAAAAGTCTCCTTCCTGGAGGGGTGATGGTGAGAAAGTCCCAGCAACTTCTGTCAACATGGTGACTGGCAATGGCAGCCCCTGGGGAGTTTCACAGTCCTTCCAGGCTTGCAGCCTAAGTAGGTCCTCAGGTCACGTGTACACGGAGAACAGCTCCAGGACAGCCACAGACCCTCACAGGCCCACCCAGCCAAGCCCCCTAACATGCCTGAGGTCTGCACTTTGGAAAAGGAATTCACATCATTTCCTAGCAAACTCCCAGGCTGCTGTGCCAAGGAGCTGTCTTGAGAAGAACCTACTGTCTGCAGTTGGATTGCTCTGGGGTCAGAACCCTTCCCACTCTGGGACACACAGACTTTCCACTGAGTAGACATAGATGGCAGGTGCCTCACAAACCAAATGTGGCTCAGTGGGGAGCCTCTGACACAAACCCACAGAGACTGCAGGGACTTGATCCTGAGACACAGACAGGGAGATGGTGTGCCATCTCCAAAAGAGAGTGACCTAGCAGCTTGCTCTCTGAGAGCAGGAGCACACGGCTTCATGATAGTGCCAGGACTAAAGGAAGTCACTCAAGTCATTCCCAACACCCTGCCACCCCCAACCCCCCGGCATCGCCCATAGGCACCTGTCACAAGACAAAGAAAGGACTCAAGGCTGTACCACTCCCAGCCCACAGGGGCTTACTGGAGCAGTCCTGAGCAATATCCTGGTTCTGGCTTTCTCCCCTTCCTCAAGGCTCATAGCCTAAGAAAGGCCAGAGAAAAGCGTTTCCCACCACCAGCCACTTTGTGTTCTCCTGCCTATGA
>NW_022900937.1:12541074-12596523 GCF_012274545.1 Fukomys damarensis
ACACAAACCCACAGAGACTGCAGGGACTTGATCCTGAGACACAGACAGGGAGATGGTGTGCCATCTCCAAAAGAGAGTGACCTAGCAGCTTGCTCTCTGAGAGCAGGAGCACACGGCTTCATGATAGTGCCAGGACTAAAGGAAGTCACTCAAGTCATTCCCAACACCCTGCCACCCCCAACCCCCCCGGCATCGCCCATAGGCACCTGTCACAAGACAAAGAAAGAACTCAAGGCTGTACCACTCCCAGCCCACAGGGGCTTACTGGAGCAGTCCTGAGCAATATCCTGGTTCTGGCTTTCTCCCCTTCCTCAAGGCTCATAGCCTAAGAAAGGCCAGAGAAAAGCGTTTCCCACCACCAGCCACTTTGTGTTCTCCTGCCTATGAGCATTTCAGCTGAGAAGATGCTGCCTGGTTACAGCTGCAAACGCCCTCCCAGGCTCCATACCTGGTGGGAACTAAAGCTAAAAATACTGGGTGGGGGCACTGCCACATTCCCAGGTTTGCACAGCTAGGTAGGAATCTAAGGTCTCACATCTGGGCACGCATGCCCAGAGGAACAGAGGCAGAGAGAAACACGACTTGTGCTGCCACCACCCCGACACAGGCCCTGCCCTGCTGCCACCACACCCTGTCTGATCATGCAGTGCTGACAAGACTTCATGAGAACGTCACAGAGGGGTGCTGAGGTTTCAGCCCTACCTCGCTGCATGAAACACTTGGTCCCACCCATACCACATGTAGTCAGAGCACAATTGCTCTGGCTCCTCACCACTACTGCTGCAGCCAGTGCCAGATTCCCTTACAAGTATCAGAATCAACATTACCAGTGCCTGAGGAAACTCCATTGCCCAATAGGACCCATGACCCTTACTGTACAAGCAGACACACACACACACCCTGCTGTCCACACCATCCCTGCTGAAACTGCTAGTGTCTCCACTGTTGTGTGCTGGGAAGAGATAGTAGATCTTGAAGACAGATCTTTTCAAATATTACATTCAGACAAAAAATAAGAATGAAAAAAGCACTCAAGATCTTTGGCACACCAAACTCACAGAACAATCAATCAAATATCCACATGACTGGCCTATCTGAAGGGGAAGAAATAAAGGTGAAAGTCGTAGAATACCTATTTAACAACATTATAGAAAATTCCCCTAATCTTAAGAAAGTCATGGACACACAGGTACAGGAGGCATATAGAACCCCAAACAGACATTACTAGAAAAGATCCTCACCATGAAATATTATAGTCAAGCTATTAAAAATATAGGGTAAATAATTCTAAAAGCTGCAAAAATAAAATCTTCAACTCACATTTAGTGGCCATCCAATAAGGGCAGATAACTCAGCAGAAATGTTTCAGGGCAGGGAGTTTGAAATGATATATTTCATGTCCTAAAAAAAAAAAAAAGACTTCCAATCAAGATTACCATATGCAACAAGGCTATTTTTCAGAAACAATGGACACATAAAGATTTACCAAGATAAGCAAAGACTGACAGAAATCATAACCAAAAGACCAGCTTTACAAAAGATGTTTAAAGGAGTTCTGTACTTAGAGGTAAAAGAAAGATAACTACTATCATGATAACGTGTGAATGTGTAAATTCCACTAGAAGATAGATACGCAAAAGAGAAAGAAACAAACATTATCAATACAATAAATCATCAAATGATAAGGATGAGTAAGTGAAGAAGGGAAAAATAAAAGATATTCAAAACAACAGCAAATAAATCAACAAAATGACAAGTATAAGTTCATATTTTCAATAATACGGTGGACTCTTGACTTATGAACTCAATTCATTCCTGCAGGCTGGTCGTAACTCAGGTTGTCAGGATCCTCAATACAGCTTTCAGTCTTTCTCCTATGTGTAGGCACATCTCAGGGTCCTTTGACATTGGCCAAGGATTTCTCAGTTAACCCCATACAGGAAAGGATGTTGTAATATTTCTTCCAGGACTGTTTAAGGGTTAAATCTGTAACTGAGATCATCTGGAAGCACAAGTGTCTGGTGTTCCGGTCGTAACTCAAGACATTAGTTGTAAGTTAAAACTAAAATTCTGATCAAAATCCAAGTTCATTATGTTAGGCTGGTTACAACTTGAATGCAAATGGACTTTATTCTCCAATTTATAGACACAGATTAGTTGAATGGATTACAAAACAAGACCCTCAAAATACACTGCCTACAAGAAATTCACCTCACCATTAAAGACATACAGACTGAAAATAAGAGTGGAAAATGATATTTCAAGAAAATGGAACCCTAAGGTGAGCAGGAGTAGCTGTACACATTTCTAACAAAATAAAGTTTAAGAAAAAAACAGGGAAGACAAGACAAAGAAGGTCATTATATCAAGAAGATATAGGGATTATAAATCTATATGTACCTAATATCAGCACTAAATTTTATAAAATAAACATGATTAGACCTAAAGGGAAAGACAGATTCTAATAATGGAGGTTTTGATACTCCAATCTCACCAATGGGTATATCATTCAGACAAAAAAAATCAAAAAGAAACATCAGAGTTTATTCTACAGATCAAATGGACTTACCAGACATTAAAAGAACATTCCATTCATTGTTGCAGAATTATTTTCATTAGCATGCAGAATGTTCTCTAAAATAGATTATGTATTAGCCACAAAATAAGTCTTAACAAAGTCAAAGAAACTGAAATCCTAAAGTGTCTTTTCTGATCACAATAGAATGAAGTTAAAAGTCAACAAGAAAAACTTTAGAAATTAGACAAATATGTGAAGGCTGAACAGCACATGCTTGAGTGCACAGTGGGGTCATTGAAGAAAGGAATTTAAAAATTCTTTGAAACAAATGAAAATGGAAACACAATATACTAAAACATATGGGATGCATCAAAACTAGTACTTACAGAGACTTTTATAGCAATGAGTGTCTACACACATTCATAAGCATGTTCATACGTGCATGCTCACACAAACACGCACACAAGACTTCAAATAAACAACCTAATAATGTATCTCAAAGACTTAGAAACAGTAACACTCAAACAAAAATTAGTAGAATGAAAGAAATAATAAAGACCAAAGCAGAAATAAATGAAACAGAGCCTCAAAGAACAATGTAAAAGAATGTAACAAACAGCTGATTCTGGGAAAAGATAAACAAAATTGACAAATCTTTAAGTAGATTAAAGAGGGATAGGAGAGACACAGAGAGAGAGAGAGAGAGAGAGAGAGAGGAAATGAAAAATGAAACATCACAGAAATACAAAGTATCACTAAGGATCATTTTGAAAAATTATAGGTCAACAAATTGGAAAATTTAAAAGAAACAGACAAATTTCTGGACACAAAATTTTTTTCATTAAATTTATTGGTACTTTTAACGTATGCAGTGCAATTACATTCATCATTGGAATCCTGTACCTTTACATGATGTATCTTGGTTCTTATTTTTTGCCCATACCCCTGGCCTCCCTTACCCCCTCCATCCTTCCACATTTATAAAGATTTTTGTTTCATTTTTTTCCTTTTCTCGTATTTTTTTCTTTTCCCTTTTTTCCTTTCCCCACCCCTCCCACTTCTGCTACTCCTTTGGACCTTTTCTTCCTATTTCATATTATCAATTACACCATTTGAACCTTATTTACACTTTTAGTTTTTCACACCAGAGAAACTATTTGGGATTTACACATGTGTCCTATTTATTTCAGTTAGGAGTACAGCCTCAATGTGCATCTATTTAACTATAGAAGTCTCTAGTTTCTCATTCTTTATGGCTGAGTAGTACTCCATTTTATAGAAAAACCCTATCTTCTTTATCCAGTCTCCAGGTAATGGGCAATTGGGCTGTTTACAAGTTTTAGCTTTTAAAGACTGTGCCACTATAAACACGGGTGAGCGTACAGCATTGTGGTATGATTCTTTTAATTCTTTTGGAATACCCAGCAGAGGGATAGCTGGGTCAAATGGGACCTCTAATCCTAGTTCTTTGAGGTATCTCCATATTCATTTCTACAGTGGTTGCACCAGTCTGCACTCGCACCAACAATGGAGAAGGGTTCCTTTTTCCCCACAACCCCACCAGCATTTGTTATTGTGTGATTTCTTGATAGCAGCCATTCTTTGTGGGGTGAGGTGGAATCTCAGTGTTGTTTTCATTTGCATCTTTCGAATGACCAGTGATATTGAACATTTTTTTATATATTTGCTGCTTTTACTTGTTTGTCTGAGAAATGTCTGTTCATTTCAGATGCCCATTTTTTAATCAGATCTTTATATTTGGGGGTCTGATTTTTTTGAGTTCTTTATATATTCTAGGTAGTAGACCTTTGTCTGAGGAATGGCTGGTAAAATTTTTTTCCCACATTGTAGGTTGTCTCTTAGCTCTTTTGGCAGTTTCTCTTGCAGTGCAGAAGCTTTTTAATAAGATGAGATCCCAGTTGTTGATTCGTTGTGCTATTTCCTGTGCTACTGAGGATTTGTTCATAAAATCTTCCTATGCCAATGTCATTGAGAGTTCTACCTAACTTATCTTCTAGCAAGTTTAGAGTTTCTGTTTTAATATTTAGATCTTTAATCCACTTCAATTTTAGTTTAGTGCATGGTGAAAGATAGGGGTCTAGTTTTAATCTTTGCCAGGTTGAAATCCAGTTTTTCCAACAGAAAAGGACAGACTAAATGATATCAATGATGGATTTAATCAAAGATTTGCTTTTTTGAGACAAGGTCTTGGCTTTGTAGTGCAGGCTGGCCTTGAATTCACTATGTAGCCTAGGCTGGCCTCAAACTCATGGCAATCCTCCTGCCTGAGCCTCCCTACTGCTGAAGTTACAGGTGTGCACCACAATGCCCAGCTTACCAAAGCTTTAAAGAAGAACTAAGGCTAATGCTTCTCAAACTATTGCACAGAATTGAAAGAGAGGAACTTCTCTAAACTTATTGTATGAGGCCAATATTAACCCTGAAAACAAAACCTGATAAGGACTCCACAAAAAAGAAAATTATAGCCCAATATCCTTAAGGAGCACAGATACAAAAATCCTCTACAAAAAATTAGTAAATCAAATTCTACAGTACAAATTCACCTGGCGACTGCAGTGAGTTTCCAGGCCTTAACTTTTGACTGCCACTGGATCCTCCACCTGTCCAGGCTGCCATTTTAGATTCTTCTACCTCTGACCTGGTTAATGGCCACTGAGATCTTCCATTTTCATAAGCTTATTAGTAGATCACTCAAATAACTAAACATTTATTTTATACTGCCATTTGTTTCTCTAGAGAATCCAAGCTAATACATGTACCATGTTCAAGCTTATTCCAACCCAAGGATGCAAGGATGGTTTAATATACACCAATCAATAAACATTATACACTACACAAATAAAATGAAGGATAAAAATCATATTCTCATCTCAGTTGATGCAGAAAAAGCAACTGATAAAATTCATCATGTTTTTATGATAAAATCTTGAACAAATTAGGTATAAATCATATCTCAGAATAATAAATGCTGCATATGACAACTCTATAATCAACAGCATAGTGAATGGGAAAAAGTTGAAAGCATTTACTTTAGGATCAGGAATAAGATAAAATATCTACTCTCACATCTCTTATTCAGTATGACACTAGATATTTTGTTTGTTTGTTTGTTTTGTTTTTTTGAGACAGGGTCTTACTGTGTAGTTGAGACTGACCTGAAATTCATTATGTAGCTCAGGGTGGTCTCGAACTCACAGTGATCCTCTTGCCTCAGCCTCCGAGTGCTGGGATAGCTACTAGAGATTTTAGCCAGAGCAACTAGGCAAGATAAAGATATACAAAGCACACAAAGAAGGAGAAAACAAAATTATCTGTGTTTGCAGATGATATGATTTTATACACAAAATTATCTACAGACTCCTTAAAAGACCACAGAACTGATAAATGGATTCGGCTAGATACAAAATCAACATACAAAATTCAGTAGCTTTTTTATATACCAATACTGAATCTGCTGAGAAAAAAATCAATCCCATTCATGATAGACACAATAAAATAAGATGAAATGAAAAGCAATAACCAGGAATAAACTTAACTAAAGAAGTGAAAGACTTCTACAGTGAAACTTAGAAAACACTAAAGAAACTGAAGAAAACATTAGCTGGAAAGACCTCCCATGTTGATGAATTGAAAGAGTAAACATTAAAATGTGTGTACTACCCAAAACAATCTACTGATTCAGTGCAATCCCCATTGAAATGCTAATCACATTCTTGATAGAAACAGAAAAAAAAATACCATCCTAAAACTCACACGAAAGCAAAAAAGATCCCTAAAGCCAAAGCAATCTTGAGAAAATGAGAAAAGCTAGAGGCATCACAATTTCTGATTTCAAGACACATTACAGGGTTGCAGTAACAAAAATAGGATGGTTTGGCTTAGAAAGGATACTTAGACTTTTTAAAAAATGGTGCTAGGAACCCTGGATACCCACACTCAAAAGCTGGAGATTGAATATCATCTTTCCTTCTGTGCCCAGCATGCTGGCTGCTGGCTGTAATTGCACCACTTTTGGAGGCTGAGGCAGGAGGACTGCAAATCTGAGCCCGGCCTGGGCAACTTAGTGAGACCCTGTCACAAAAAATTAATTAATTAAAAAGGGACAGGGATATACCTTAGTGTTAAGGCCCTTGCTTTCAATTCCCAGACTCCCACCTCTACTCACACACTCAAAATGGATAAAAGACCTCAATGTAAGATCTGAAACGCTGAAAGAGCTAGTGGAAAAACAGAACACGTCAAGATATTAGCACAGTAGTGATTTTGCAGATAGGACTCTAAAAGCACAGGCAATAAAATCAAGAACTGACCAATGGGATTCCATCACACTATAAGCTTCTTCACAGTAATGGAAACAACCAATGAAGAAATAAAATCTCTTCTTCCAGAATGGGACAAAGTCTTTGCCAGATATTTTTCTGACAGAGTCCTAATATTCACAATATATAAAACAACAACAACAAAAAAAAGAACTTAAGAAAAGTACTTAAGAAAAAGTAAGTAATCCAATTTTAAAAAGGGTAAATGATATGAATAGACACTTCTCAAAAGAAGAAATACAAATGACCAATGAATATATGAAAAAAATGCTCACTATCATTAGCCATCAAGGAAATGTCAATCAAAATTAGAATGAGTTGTCATCTCACCAGATAGAATGACGGTTGTAACAAAACAAAACAACAAAAACAGATACTGGTGAGGATGTGGACAAAAAGGAACCCTTATGCACTGATAGTGGGAATGTAAATTAGCATAGCCACTTTTTTCCTTAAAAAAGCTACAAACAAATCACGATATGAGCCAGCTATCCCACTCCTAGGCACACATCCAAAGGAAATGAAGTTGGCATCAAAAGAGAGACCTGCATATTCATATCCATTGTGGCACTCACTGTTCACAACAGCTAGGACATGGAACCAGCCGAGGTGTCCATCAATGGAAGGATTAAAAACAATGTGGATGTGTGCACAATGGAATGTTATGCAGCCCCAATGAATGAAATCTTGGCATCTGCAGCCAGATGGATAAAATCGGAGGAAAACATGTTAAGCGACATAAGCCAGACACAGAAAGACAAGTATTGTATCTTCAAGAGATAAACAGGAGGAAGAGAAGGGAGAAAAGGGGGAAGGGAGGGAGTAAAGAAGAGAAGGAGGAGAAAAGGATGAGGAGGCAGAGAGGGAAGGAGAAGGACAGCAAAAGAATAGGTGAACTGAAACTTGAAGAGTAACTCCTGGAGACCAAGAAAGGCATTGGGGTGGTGTGAGAATGGAAGAATGGATGCATATTATCAACGCACGCTGTACACAACTGTGAAATATCCTAGTTCCTGGAGCCCAAACTCAACGGCAAGGGCAAGATCCTGCACAATACCCTCTGTGCCCATCATTAACACCGCATCTCCCACACAGCAGGTGTGTCATGCCAGGCAGTTTGTAATTGCTAAAACTTGGAAACAGCCCAGTTGCCCATCACCTGGAGACTGGATAAAGAAGATGTGGGTTTTTTTTTTTTTAATAAAATGGAGCACTACTCAGCCATAAAGAATGAGAAACTAGAGACATTTTTAGCTAAGTAGAAGCACACTGAGGCCGTACTCTTCAGTGAAATTAATAGGACATGTGCATAAATACCAAATAGTTTTTCTGGTGTGACAAACTAAAGTGTTAATAAGGGTCAAAATGTGTAATTGATATTGTGTAATAAGAAGAAAATATCTAAAGGTATGGGGGAAGTGGGAGGGGTAAAGGAAAAGGTAAGAAGGGAAAAGAAAAATAAGAGAAAGGAGAAAAAAGGAAACAAAGTCTTTGTAAATAGGGAAAGGTGGAGGGGCAAAGGGAGGGCTGGGGAATAGGGAAAATATAAGAACCAAGACTTGTCATGTAAAGATACAAGATCCCAATGATGAACGTAACTGTACTGTATACCTCAAATGTACCAATAAAATATATTAAAAAATATTTCATGCTCGAGTAAATTGGCAGAGTTGGGAGTTAGACCTGGATCTATTCAACTTCAGCATTCAGGTTCTCACCATTCACCGTTCCTCTACACCTACAGTAACAATGAAAACGCACTGCTGAAATCCAGCAAAACATTAACTTTTTAAAATGTTTCTGATTTTCTCTATTAGATTTTATAAATATTTATCATGCATCACTGTGTGTTCAGCACTACGCCACGCCTCATGTCAAATACAGACACCATGGAAGCTGAAGGGGAAACAATGCAGACAGTTGACACGAGTCAAAAACATGTTATAGTCAGGGTTTGCAAGGGAACAGATTTAACACAGGACACACAATTTATAGGATTATTTTATGATATTCGCCCAAAAAGTCAAACGCAGAGGAGTGCAAGAATCTGTCCACACACTAGAGACTGGAAGAATCCAGCCAAGGGCATGGAAACCACGGCAATGTCCCCCACGAGTCCAGCCAAAGGACTAGAGCCCACGGCAATGTCTAATGCTTCTCTGTATTGAGGATTTGGACCCTGAAGGCCCAAAGGCCAGTGATGGAAGCTAGAAAGCCTGAACTGACAAGATAAAGGGCTGTGCCAGCAGGCTGAGGGATCTGCACTGGAGCCAGGAAGCTACGTTCAAGGCGAAGACCAGAACTCTCCTGAAGAAAACAGCAGCCATCCCCAGCGTCAGCCAAGACCTGAGCTCCTCTGTCAATAACAGCTGAGTTTATACCAAGAAAACCAGCCATAGCAATCTTCTCCAGGAAATCCAACATCACACAATCTTCCCCTTCAGTTCTCCTTTTATGCCGTTGGCAACAATCCTCAGGTGGGACTTCCGTGCCCAGAACCACGCTGACTCAGTTCAGCTGGGCATACCAAATTGACCATTCATTTGTCCACCAGAGCGTAGAAAAGAAATACACAAGCATGTGAGGCAGCTAGACTACGTAAAGGGGTGTGGGGTGAGGAAAAGACAGGCAGAAACTTTTGTGGGGTTAAGTATGGAAGTGTTCAAAAAGGAGTTGGGGTCTTGATCCCTTGCCTCTTGGGAAGCATGGAAACAACAGGGCGTTGCAGCTGGAAAAGGTTTGAGTGGGTGCGTGAGGGGACAAAAAGGTCCCGTTTGCTAAAGTCAGATTCTTTGTCTGGGGGAACAACTGTAAATCAGAAAGAAAGAACTTTGCCAGGAGCCTGGAACCACAGTGCCAGATATATGGGGTTCAATCTGACGACTTCTTGAGCCTTCTCAGTGGAGCAGTGGATGAACTCTGGGAAATGATTATGGCAGTACTATGCCAAAAGGGAACTCAGAACATGGGTCTTAATGCACGAGAGACCAAGGAATACAATGCTGGGGGTGTGGCAAGGGGAGACTCCATCCGTGACAAGTTCCTTCAGGGAACTTTAGTTACTGCCTCTCACCTGGGTTAGCCCTTTGACTCACACATCTTGGCAATATGAAAGTGGCTTCAAATCTTCTCTCAGGAAGAGCTTTCTGTTAGAAAACAGCTTTGCAAGCCACTCAGTCAATTACTTCTGTCTCCCAGGGTCCTTGGGAGCATCATCTACACTGCTAGTTCCCAGTCTCACAGTTGCACAGATTCAGCAAAGGAATGGAGCTTAGGAAGCCTCAGTCCCATCCCTGTGTTTAAAAAGGAGATGACCCTGACCGAGGCAGGTTATGTGCTGCTCCAAGTTCACCCAGTTAATTAGTAGCCATTAAGTTTTATTCCTGCGGGCCAGAGTAACAGTCGTGCAGGACTCTCCTATAAACTGAGTTAGATTTAGTAAATAACATTTGCCTTGAAACCATAACACAGTAATGTTGTTGCAAACTTTCTTCCTGCCCCGATGTTTGAGCTCAATGTTCCCTTTTTACTTAGAGGTTAAAGTAACATCTTGTTTATTTCTGAATACTCAGCACTAGGCCTGGTGCCTGGCAGGTATCAGGTACTAAATACATTTTTTTAAAATTGAGCTGAATTTGATTCACTGACATTCACTGCCTTATTCTCGGGGACTTTTGTGATATACCGCATTTTGTAAAATGGAAGAATCATCAGACCCTTCACTGGTGGGGACAATAGAGGTTAATCCTTGCTCTCCAAGTAAGGATGCTGAAGTCCAGGGAAGGAAAATTAAGGCCCCCAAAGATGACACTGGAATGCAAGCTGGCTCTTAGACCCTTTCCTCCAGATTACATAATTTGTTTGTTGGTGAAAATGTATTAGAGTTCTCAATTGTTGGGATGGATTACAGAATATCAACTCTTTAAGGGGTACAAAAATCTAGAATGTGTCTTTGTGCTCCTAGATGGAGCTTACAGTCAGCAAGTAGAATGATAAAAGTCTTTAATGGACAAACAAACAAGTGGCAAATGATTTTTGGGCAGGGTTTCCAGTGAGATTTGGGTTCATTTTGAAAACATCCCATGAGTAGGAAAAACTGATGCTGAGAGAGGCAATGAAATTGAAGCTATAAAATGGTAAGATAATTTGGGACACAGAGTTAGATTGCTACCCAAATCAATTGCTCTATGGCTCTGCCCCTTAATCAACAATAACAGTCCTAGCCAGACCCCCTGCCTACTCCCTGCTAACTCATGATCTAGGCAAACCAAGCGAGTGTTAGTACAGGACCTATGACGAAGCCCGGCCTCTCACTGGAAGTGGGAAACAACAGCTCCTGATGTCTGGCTGAATGTGGCTAGAGCATACTTCCTAACACAAAGGACTGGTCATCAATCCTTCCTGAGGGTAAGGTCAAACAGAGGCTGCCCAGCAACGCTCCACTGGTTTCATTCAAGTTCTTGATGGCTGTGACCCTAAAATTCTCTTCACACTACCAGTGTCTAGTGGAGGAGCCATGCATGGCTAAGGTGGTTCAGGAAGCCACTTGGTCAATGGCAGAGCACTCACAGGACATTGGACCATCCGCTTAGAAGGTGTTTTAGTTTGTTTCCCAGCTATCATAACAAAATCCCACTGGTGAGAAGGCCTTGGCTATTGAAATGCATTTTGTTATGATTCTGGAGGCTGGACTTCCAAGATCAAGAGGTCAACAAATTTGACTTCTACTAGGTTTTTCTCCTGGGCCTGGGGTTGGGTGCTTCTCATGTCCTTACGTGACATTTATTCTCTGGGCATCTCCAGTGTCTCTTCCACTTCTTAAAAGGACACCAGCCCTGTTGGATTTGGCCCCGATCTATGATCTCATTTAACCTTAATTATCTTCTTAACAACCTCCTTGTCTCTAAATACAGCCACACTGAGGTTGGAGCTCTAACCTTTCATCCAGTCCAGTCTATAATAAAGGGAAACTGGCCTCTTCTCTTACAAGTTATGAATGTCTCTTCTTACTACTGCTTCATTTTTGTTGGTCTTTTTTCTCAGAAAAACATCTGCTACTGATTTGGAAAGGAATGAGAAAAAAATCATCCACTAATTGAGTTCCGAAATTGTGAAAATTGCAATTAAAGGGAGGGAGTGAAAAGAAAAGATCACCTTGCTGGCAGAAGCAAGAGTATTTGTGTTACACTCTGCAAGGTGAAAGCAGAGACAAACACACACACCAGAGGGAAGGAGCCAGGCTCACAAGTTCTCTGCACAGAAGTGCGAGGGTTGGCTCGCAGGCAGTTGAGAGCACGCCTTGTCTGCCTGATTTACACAGGTACAGAGAGAGTGGTCTGGAGGCTGCGGGCTTGCTCGCCAAACGCCCATGTGTGCATGAAATTAGAATGTCAACATTTGATTCATGCTGCCAAGCTGTGACTGTGAAACAAATTATGTCAGTGGGTGGCAATTGCAATATTAGTCTAAGCAGATAACATTTAACTCTAAAGAGGGGCCCGTTCTTCCAGCCTTCTGTCTTTCATTAGTTTAATATCAGCATTGCCAGACATAGATGAGATAAAATTTTGAGAAAGAGGAAAAGGCCTTATTGTGCATGCACGGCTTCTTTGGGACAGGAAAGATGGCAACGAGGCGAGGTTTACTCCTAACCCTGACATTGAAGTCTAGCAGTTAGGTGATAGTGACGTTGGTTTACAACTGCCACCCACTCAATGGAGTTCAAAGTGGATGGCTGTGCCATCTGTGGGATAATCTAAACTACAATTAAATAAACTTGTCTTACAGAGAAAACTGCTTCTTGGGCGGAAGCTAGGAACTTTGTTCTTAAATGCATTGCAGAATAAAGAAAATGGCAAATACTTTAAAGGAGATAGTGAACAAATTCTTCCAACTTGTTTCTTGGGCTTCTCACAAAGAAATTTTACCGCAGTTGAATTTGAGGTTTGAGTTTAAATCTGTATTTTTTTTTCCTACTCAATTAATTTACACCTGTGCAGATTTAAAAGCAATTTCAAATCTGCATGTGGCTGGAAATTTGTCAAGGCATTTCTCATAAGAAGTAGGGGCTTTGTTGCCATGTAGTTTTTCTTTAAGACTTTCTCAGTAAAGCACCTTAAATATGACCCACAAGAGAATTATTTTCCCATGAAATGAGGCACACATCTATCTGCATTGGAGGCGCACTTTTTAAAAAAACTAGCAATACAGCAAAACGTCAATTTGAAGTTTTATTCCATTACAAATGTCCATGTAGTTAAAATTAATGCTGTGAAAAATCCAACTTGTAGCAGGGAAATGTTTATAGAAGCAGCAACCAGGCCAGGACAATGGGCCATGGGATTAATTCACAGAGGGATTAGTAAGAGGTGTTGGGGAGGAAGGGGTGTGGAAGAGATGGATATCACTTCCAAACTGCCCATTATCTTAAAATAATTCCTAATGATAAAGATACCCTCGCATTCCCTCCCGGTTCCATGTGAACGTCCTATTTGAAATCACTGCATTATGGAATAGTCCCTGTTATCCTGTGCAGTTTTATCTCACCACCCATGTATCCATGCCTACAACTCAAATTTTAAGTTTTTTCATACTAAACTTAAAGGCCCAGAGCCTTCATTCGAGGAGCAAGAGTAACAGAATTTGATTCTTTTAAATAGATTCCCGCCAGGGATTTAGCTCAGTGGTGCCACCACCTGCCTTGCAAGCACAAGGTCCCAAGTTCTAATCCCTGGTATCAAAATAAATAAATAAGTAAATAGATTTCCTTTTTGATGAAGAGGGCTGTGGAGAGAGAAGACTTTAAAAGTCACCATACAACTTCTTGGCACTATTAAGTTCATCCCAGCTGCCTCACACCAGACAAAGCAAAGGCAAGACAATGTAGTTAGTTGACTTTGAAATAGCAACCCTAGTCAGCTAGTATATATTGCCCAGGACACATTAATAGACCGTTCTTCTTTTCTTAGCTGGTTATAATATGATACAGACTCACAAAGGCACAAACCAGATTTTTTTTTGCAAAACTAGCAGTTGTAGGGCAGGTTAGCTACAAAATTTCTGATGCATCTCCAGTGTGTTTTGCTCAAAGTGGGCACGAACCCACCAAGGCGATTTTGGGTACATGTCAAAGTCCCTTAGCTGCAATGCCTTTGTTGTCTGAGATGTTTGTGAAAAAGCTCCCTCAGTGGATGGCCTCTGAAACAGATCATTGTGCGGGAGAGGGCTGAGGTAAGTGCTTGTCTGACCTACTCATCTGGGCTATTGCTTCAGCTATGCCTACTGATGCAGAAAGCAGGGCCACCCTTCCTGCTCAGCACACATCTCCGCTTGGAAATTTCATTCATTCTGGAAATACTCCATGGTTAGGCCACATTTTCTTTTCATCCCCATGATGTCACAGCCTGCCATCCATTCTAAAGCCCTAACCTCTCTCAACCATAGAACATATCCTGCCGCTTATTTCAACAGTATGCATAACCAAAGAGAATCACTTCTCTTCACAGCACAATTGCAGGCTTGTGACTTCTCTATCCTCTGGAAACCATAGAAGGAACTTGGCCTTATCGTCTGCAGTTAACTGTCAAATGCATTTAATGCTTTTCAGGAGGAGCAGGAACAAAACCGCTCTCATCACACCACGTGGGGAGAGTAAACTGGGGGTTCTCTGCCATGTAGGGAATTAACTGCACTCCTTCAGCCACAGATGAAATAATCTCAATCAGTGAATGGAATAAACAATATTTTGATGTAAACAGATGATCAACAAGAGAGGAATGACCGGCTGGTCACCCAGGGGGGTTTATTCGGTTAACACTTCCACCCCTTAAAGACAATGGTGTACAATCAATGCATATAGGGCCTTTCAGGCCCGTTGCTAAGCGACACACAGTGTCAACAGAAAAATGCCGGATGTACAGAGGACAGCTCCAGGCCCAAGAGAGATCAACATCCTTGGATGATATTTTAAACTTAATTCAGTTCGCGATGAAGATTGTGACAGGTTCTGCGGGCAGAGCAGAAAAGATGTTTGCACTTCAAAATCTGACTTCACAAAGTTGCTCTTCTGTGTACAAAGAGTGTTTAATTTGGTAACAAGTACATCACGGTCCAAACAGTAGTTGGTTCAAATAGGAAAAGGCACCCAGCAGGGGCATCTTGAATATTCATTTCTTGAAGGGCACAGCAGTCATTTTACAATCTCAGCTTCAGCATCAGAGCTGATCATTTGTCTCAGATTGCATGTGCATTCTCTTATTTTTTCATCTCTAAAATCTATTTTAGGAGCAGCCCCTGAAGCCATTTTCAACAGCTTCTTCACAAATTCTAAAGAAAGGAAAGAAACTTGAATAGGATCACATCACCCCATACAACCATGAAAACCTGTTTTGTGGGGCATTCTTGAAACCAACCCAGAGGCTCTTAAGAGTTTTTGTATTTATTTACCCATTTCTTTCTCCCTTCTCCCTCAATGGATTTTTATATTCAAATGCAAAAGATTTCCATGAGCACTAAAGATCCATTTATGTATTGATTTTGAAGTTCATGCCACAATATTGAGAAAAACTGCTTTCTCATAAACAAATGTTTACAAATTCAGCCTTTGTACCAAGGAAAGCACACTCACCACAAAGAGGCTATTTTCCATATTTGAAGGCAAAAACAGTTTTGAAAAAACCCCACATTCCTAAAGTCCAGGAAGCATTAACCTCCGATGGTGTTCCTCAAAGCCACTTCCAAAGAGTTGCTTGAAATATTTTCCTAACAGGATGCTGCTCAACCCTGCATCCCTGGGCTGCTATAGACAATACACACTTGGCCACACAGACTTGAACAGTTGTGTAGACAGGAGGTGACAAGGGACATAACCAATTTACTCAGTCCAGGAAGCACTGTTCGCCTAGCCAAACACAGGCTTTTGAACAGCCCGAGTCACATCGTTTTCAGGTTTTGTCCACAAGAGTTTGGTCTGTTCATTAAACCACCCTGGGCCCAGGAGAATCTTGTGTAACAGGCTAAAAACTTCTAACACAGAAACATTAACACGGATTTCGAAGAGGGTGGGCTGGGGTGGGAGGGAGACTTCTGGAGGTTTTTCTTGCTGTCTCATCCCATGAAGCTAATTTTATAGGGTTGTTTGCTGTCATGTTTAAGCTAGAGGCAGGGAGGGGAGATTGAAGGCAGACAAAAATCACACAAAAGCATTCCCCACATTGTTTCCCTGCCTCACTAATGGTGGTTTTCTCTGAGAGATGCATGAAAGCATCATGGGGCAATGAAGAAGGAGCAAGCAGAAACAGCCAGTGAGTTGCGGTAATAATCACACCAGACACCTGCCGCAGTCCTAGGGCACACGTCCCTCCCCACCGGCGGCCTGTGGTGAAACCATGCAAACTTTCCCGTGCTTTTAGAAGATGGGAAATTGGCTTTGGAGCCTGGGCCACAATACGAGTGGGCACATGTAGAGGCCGTGGGTGTGGGTGGATTCACACCCGTGTGGAATAATGATCACTCCTGGCTCCCGCTCAAATCTGTCTCTCACCTTGGAGCAAGAACGACTGAAACGGAGCGATGGACAAGAAAGGACTTTTACTTGTAAAAACCAGCCTCGGTGCCACAAATATGTATTAAAAGCCAGAAAATGTTAATGCAACTGTTAACTAAGACTTCGTGTCATTGCTCTACAAATATGAAAATGTATGAGTAGGCCATAACGTTTTTCAGTTCCTAATAAAATCAGAGCTGGCTCTTTGCATTTTTTTTTTTTCACAACAGAGCTTCTTTTCACAACTCTTCTGATCATACCAAAACCACTGCAGAGAAGCGCCTACTTCCACTGCAGTTGATGAGTACTGGCAGCAGTTTTAGCAGGAATGTTATACCCTCCTCTTTCCCTAAAAATAAGACCTAGCTTTGAAAACTAGAGATGAAAAAATGCCAGCCCCAGTCAGCCCATCCTTGCCTTACCTGCCATCACTACTCTCTTGCTCAGTGGCTACTCTGTAAGGTCGGTAAGTCAAGGATAGGCTGGCATTTTTCATCTCTAGTTTTCAAGGCCAGTTATTTTCTGGCTAGGTCTTACTTTGGGGGAAACACAGTAGTCTGGGTACCCAACTTGGGGTTCATCTCTGACTTCCAAACTTCTTTGCATGCAAAAATGTTTCTGTGTAATCATTTGCGAGACAAACATAGTTATTATTTTCTGTGTAACCCCTAGAAGATGCTGCTGCTCTCCCATCTGGTGAGGAAGGGGTGTTTTCTACTGTGCTCTCCTGGTGGGAAGAGTTTTGTGCTAAGCTTTTCACTCTGTTTCTCCTGTCCCTCTTGTGGCCAACAGGCCTCACTGATAAACAGCCTGTGTAAGCAGAGATGTCTACAAGGACAGTAGGAGAACAAAAGTAATCAGGATGCACTACAGGGGTGCGTGATTTCAAAAGCTCTGTCAGAGTGAAAAGCAGACACGACCAGGAAGCTCTTTTGATTAAGTTGGGCAGTTTTAGAAGGTAAGGCACTTGCTAGAACACGCCACGAAACAGCACACCCAAACCCAGTAATGTTAGATGTTTTTATGGAGAGGTATAGTGATGAACATACTTTAATTAAATCACGAGGCTAAGCTGGCTGTTTTCAAAAATTTCCACTACAGGTTGAGAATCTTTATTTCAAACATTGGAATCCTGAATGCTTCAAAATTTGAAAATTTTTGAATGCTGACAAGTGGCAAATTTCACTCCTGTGACTGGCTGCTGTCAAAGCAAAGACACACTAAAACTGTTATATAAAATTACCTTCAAGGCAGTGTGTATAAGGTGTAGATAAAATAGAAATGAATTTCATGTTTAGTCTTGGCTCTCCTCCCCAAGACGTCTTATCATACACATGCAAATATTCTAAAATCTGAAACCCGAAACACTTCTGGTCTCAAACATTTCAAGTACTCAACCTTTGCTTTCTCTTAGGCAAGATCATTGTTAGGATTCCAGACCCTGGCTGTATATTACATTAGAATCACCTGGGGAACTTCAAAACCTTGACAGATGCCTGGATCCCACACCTAGAATTTTTCTTGTAATTGGCCAGGGGGGAGGCCAAGCAATATCTGCTAATGTTCCCGCAGGGAGCGAGCGCTGAGGGCGACAGTTGTTGATAACTGAGTGGGGAGGTAGGTGCTGCCAGGTAGGCAAGATTCGTCAGAGGAAAACAGAAACTTGAGAAACCACCCATTAATTTTAATTTTTGTGTGAATGGAGAAATAAAGGCCATTATTCAACACCAGTAGCCAGTAGCAAAACATGTTTGTTTAATCCCTGGATCAACATATTCTGCATTCTTTTTTTTTTTTTTGGTATCATAGATCAAACTCAGGACCTTGTGCTTGGGAGGAAGGTGCAGGGCCACTAAACTAAAGCCCTGGCTCCTGGATCAACATATTCTACAGGAACCCACTTTGACTTTTGTGATTGGAAAGAGAACCCCCAAGACTGGAGGCAGGTACTGGTTATATTCATAGTGCCCTGTGACAGTGTCGGGATGCTGGAGAAATGTGAAGGGCACCCAGGAGGGCTTCCTGGAAGAGGTGTTTCTTAAAATGGGCCAGGAGGTGAAAGATTTCTAGGGTGCAATTGTGGGAGAGGTGAAGGGGATCTGTTAAAGTAAGGGATTCTCTTTCCAATGCTCAAGGCTCTTTTAATGGAAAGGACAAAGAATTTTTCACTCTTTTTTCTTTTTAACCTGTTTTTCTCCTGCTTCCAGAATAGGAAAGGTTAGAAAAGCTAACACTGACTATTTATCATGTAGAAGACATGATTCCAAGAGCATTTCATTTAAATCTTCTGCACTGAAATCAATTCTCAAAATATCTTTATAAAGTAGGCTATTGCAGTTACTCTGACTTTACAGGGGAGGAAACTGTGGGCCAGAGAGCCGAAATAACTCGTACAACGTCACACAGCAGTACAATGGTCCTAGTCTTCAGCCTTCCCTGCTTCTGCCTCCCTTTGAGGAGTCTTTGGCCAATGCTGCCTCCGCCGCCACAGCCCTGCCCTTAGTGACAGACACATCTTCTCAGAAGCTGGCAGTCCCATTGCCATCCGGAATCAGCAGCTCCCAGGTGCTGGAAGAGGCTTCCAGACCCACCTCACTCAGCCCAGGGCCATCGGAGCCGCAGCAAGAAGACCCAGCGTCCTTAGGCTCTGTCTTTTCGCTGACCCCTGGGTCCCTTTGTACATAAAAATTACACAGAGCTTGCTCCCATTTGTAGAGGTCCAGGTTATTATAAAGGCATGGGGATTATAACGGAATATAGATCATTACAGTGGCATCGAGGATGTCATTTTCTTCTTTGTTAAAACACTCTCTAACATAACAGCAAGTTATGACAGGTTGTGAATACTGAGTGGCTTTGCCGAAGTCAGGCAAAGAGAGTTTGACACAGGCCAGCGAGAGCTCTCTTCGTGTGCCCTCACTCCAATCACTTAATGCACTCTAACACTCTCTGAACATGGCTGTGTGGGGATGTTTAAGGAGTAAAGAGCTAACACAGCCACAGAACTCACTCGAACAGGAGACACAGTGAGAGGTGCCATGCAGAAAATGTCAAATTCCCACTGCTATCTGGAGGGGACGAGGAAGGGGAGGTTTAGAAGGCTCCCTGGAGGAGGCAGCCCTTTCCACTGGCCTGAATTTGAAGGAATCCAATAGACACAGGCTGCGGGAGGGGAGAAGTTGAAGTGAATGGACCTGCCTAGTTGTCTGCTCCTCTCTGCAGGCCTGCAGGCTGCAAAGGAAGCCCAGAAAGAACAAAGAAGGTGTTTTCTGCCAACTTCCCAAACTGCACTGGCCCTGCAGTTGGGGGCAGGGAAGCACTGAGGTCGTGCGGGCAGAGTCGCCAATTTACAGTCTGGGTTCCTCTTGAGTCAATTAAAATGTTTTATTAGCAAGGATTTGAATCTCTTACCTTCATTAACATTTAACAGTAAATGGGAGAAAAAAGGTAAATAAAATATTATCTGGCTTTTTAAAGGTCATTTCAGACCGAGCGTTATAAAATGTGAGCCAGGGACGGTGGGGTGGCCCTTTGTGTGGAGTTAGTAGGTGGGGGCACCTTGTAGGTGGCTCTCCAGCCACATCATCCCGCAGGAGCCGAAGGAGATACCGCATGGCAGGTGAGGCGCTCAGAGGCGGATTAATTACACTGGGCTCATTTGGGCAGGGGAGGGAGGAAGGGGCTGTGACAGGTAAGCATTCATTTTGGTTTTAGATCTCAGATTATAAATCATTTGGGGTATGCGGCCCCAGTAATTGCTCCCTTGATCAACACCTGCTTTTTAACAACCCTAGGCTAGTAGCTCGCAATGATAAAATGACATACCGGACCATTCCCCAAAGAAAAGAAGTGCCAAGGGACACCATGCACCCAGTCCCGGGAGGCTGCAGAGGGCCTTGGGAAGCCGAGGTCACAGTCAGGCACTCTGTGAACATTCTGTGCCACTTCATTCCTGCTGTCATTGGAAGCCAGCGGCAGAATTAATGATAACCTAGCAAGGATGCAAACATTCAGCTTGAAGAGGCTTTTTGTTTTGTAGTGTTTTAAAATGTAGAGCCAGAAGTGATTTAAAAGCTGTCCAAGTGAATATTCCAACCCCACAAACCCGTGGGGATAAAATCAGAAAGGTAAAACTCTAGCATCCTATGGCCCTTGGAAAGGAAGCAGGCAGTCCAGCGGCCCCATGGCATCCCAAACTGCTCTTATCAGAATGAGTGGACCAAGAAGGAAGAGACCTAGCCCTCCCACAGCCAGGCTTCTGAGGCCTGGAAGCCTCATGGTCCTGGTCCTGCTCACCTTTGGGGAAGAGCAAGCAGAAAGAAGGTGACACTGGACCAGACCTATGGGCCTCAGTACACCCAAAGAAACAGGGTGGTCTTAGATGAGCAAGAGCGCTTTGGTTAAATCCCCTTTTTAACCTTCTTCATCATGAGGATCTTTGACTTTACCCTATCTGAAAATAGAGAAGAAATGAACTCATAGCCAAAATAAATATTTCCTAATTGTAAATAACTGTTGCTAACTTTTCACAGTGATGGTGCTCATGAGCACAATGCAGCTATATAAAGAGCAAAATTAGAAGGAAAACAGAAAAGAGAAATTTACATATATACATTCAAATCCCAAATCTGATATGTAGGAATCAATCTAACAAAGGCAGCAAAAGACCTCTATATTGAGAACTATAGCACTCTGAAAAAAGAGACTGAAGAAGATATAAGAAAATGGAAAGACATCCCTTGTTCTTCAGTAGGAAGAATCAATATAGAGAAAATGGCCATACTGTAAAAACTGCTATTACAGATTCAATGCAATCCTGATTGAAATCCCAACAGTATATTTCACTGAACTAGAGAAAACAGTACAAAAGCTCATTTGGAACCAAAAGAGACCTAGAATAGCAAAAGCCATTCTAGGCAACAGAGACATGGCAGTGGGTATCACAATCCCCAAGTTGAATCTATACTACAAAGCCACTGTGATAAAAACAGCATGGTATTGGCAAAGAAACAGACCTGAAGATCAGTGGAATAGATTAGAAGATGCAGCAACAAGTCCAGACATACTCAGCTACCCCATATTTAACAAAGGACCCAACCATGGAGGAAAGACAACCTCTTTAATAAACGGTGTTGGAAAATTTGGATTACAACTTACCAAACATTAAAACTAGACCCATATCTTTTACCATGCACTAAGCTAAAATCAAAGTGGATTAAAGATCTACATATTTAAACAGAAACACTAAACTTGCTGGAAGGTAAGTTAGGTAGAACTCTCGAAGACATCAGCATAGGAAAAGAGTTTATGAACAAATCCTCAGTAGCACAGGAACTAGCACAAAGAATCAACAACTGGGATCTCATCTTATTAAAAAGCTTCTGCACTGCAAGAGAAACACCAAAAGAGTTAAGAGACAACCTACAATGTGGGAAAAAATTGTTACCAGCTGTTCCTCAGACGAATGTCTACTATATAGAATATACAAAGAACTAAAAAAAAAAAAAAAAAACAGATCCCCAAAATATAAAGACCCAATTAAAAAATGGGCATCTGAAATGAACATTTTTCAGGCAAACAAGTAAAAGGAGCAAATAAACATATGAAAAAATGTTCAATATCACTGGTTATTTGAGAGATGCAAATGAAAACAACACTGAGATTCCACCTCACCCCAGAAAGAATGGCTGCTATCATGAAATCAATAGCAATGCTGATGGGGTTGTAGGGAGAAAGGAACCCTTCTCCATTGTTGGTGGGAGCGCAGACTGGTGCAACTACTGTGGAAATCAGTATGGAGACACCTCGAACAACTAGGATTGGTAGTCCCATTTGACCCAGCTGGGTATCTTCCCAAAAGAATGAAAGCGGGGGCCGGGGATTTAGCTCAGCGGTTCGGTGGCCTGCCTTGCAAGCACAAGGACCTGCGTTCAATCCCCAGGACCAAAAAAAAAAAAGTTTAAAAGAATGAAAGGGGAAGGGGAAATGGAAGCGGTAAGGGAAAGGAGAAAAGGGAATGGAATTAATATGAGAAAATGAAAAATAATGGAAACAAAGTTTTTTATAGATAGGGAGGGAGGGAGAGGTTGGAGGGTAGGGAAATGGGGAAAAAATAAGAACCAGGATTGATTATGTAAAGGTACAAATTTCCAACAATGAATGTCATTATCTTGTATCCATTAAATATACCAATAAAATTTATTTTAAAAAAAGAATCATACCACAGTGACATATGACACCCATATTTATAGTGGCACAATTTGTAATAGCTGAAACTTGGGACAACCCAATTGCCATTCAACTGGAGACTGGATAAAGAAGATGTGGATTTTTAAAAAAAATAAAACAGAGTATTACTCAGCCATAAAGAATGAGAAACTAGAGACATTTGTAGCTAAGTGGATGCACACTGAGGCCATACTCTTAAGTGAAATTAATAGGACATACATGTGTAAATACCGAATAGTTTCTCTGGTGTGAAAAACTAAAAGTGTAAATAAGAATCAAAACGTATAATTAATATCGTGAAATAGGGAGAAAATGTCTAAGGGAGCAGGGGAAGTGAGAGGGGTCAGGCAAAGGAAAGAAGGGAAAAGAAAAAATATGAGGAATGGAAAAACATGGAAACAAAGTCTTAGTAAATAGGGAAGGGTGGAGGGGCAAAGGGAAGGCTGGGGAACAGGGAAAAAATAAGAACCAAGATACATCATGTAAAGGTTCAAGATCCCAATGGTGAATATAACTGTATACCTAAAACACACCAATAAACTTAATGGAAAAAACAAACAAACAAAAACCAAAAATAACAAATCCAAAATCTAATTTTATTGTGCTAAATAAAAGCCTCTGGTTTAGTTCTTTGAATGTCAGAGGCTGCTACTCGCTATCTCTCAACCCTACCTCAATTAGCAGCAGGGACATGGCCTTCCTGCTGTCCCCGTGGGCAAGTAAGTGTGGCAGATTTCAGCACAGCATTGATAAGGACTTCTTCCAGTTTCACCGAACAAACTTCATTTTGCATTTGATTCAGAAAAGAAATGAGCAGCGTTTTCTGGGAGGGAGAAAATCAAAGTTCTGCATAGCTCCCCCTGGAGTCCCTCAGCCTTCTTTCACTTCCTTTTCCTGATGCAAAGTATATACACCAAGAATTTCTTGTCTACCTTGAGAAGTCTGGGGATATCAGTAAGCCAGAAAGATCCTTTAACACCAAGGCACAGGAGGCCAAGACGGGAGGCAAAGAGGTGAGACATTTTCAATTTCACAGAGAGCCAACATTCACTATGCTGTGTGCTAAATAGGAAGTGTGATGTAGTATCTACGGTGTGTGCACAAATGTGTGCATATATGTACAGAGTTCTGCACAATAGACAGACATGTTGTCATCCGGAAAAGGTGCCATATTGGACCTGTGTGATCTACTGAAACAATCATTCTTTAAATGAAGGCATTGAGCAGGGCATGGAGCCACATACCAGTTAGCCAAGCTGCTCAGGAGACTGAGGCAGGAGGGTCAACATGAGCAACTGAGACCCTCTTTCAAATAAAACTATAAGGGCTGAGAATATAACTCAGCGCTCCCGGGGTTCAATACCCAGTACCGCTAAAATAAACAAACAAAAAATACATCGAAAAGCCAGGGACTGTACTTTTGCCTTATTGAATGTTATTATGAATCAGATCGATAAATGAGATGAATGAAGCTGGGTTTGTAGAGAGAACATAATTTTTTCCCTAGTCACTGCCATACCAGCCTACACTGCTCCCCACCCCATGGTCATTAGGAAGTAAATAAATAAAATGACCATCTTTCTCTACCAATGTCATGATGCTTTCTTCCCCCGTGATCAAGTAACTCAGTGTATTCCTTGAAAGAACTGCACTGGCAGGGACTTCGGAGACATAGGTGCTCACCCCAAGGGGATGTGGAGTGTGGGTCCACAGTTCCGTGTCTGTCCTGCGCAATGCAGAAACACACAGACCCTGTGGGAAATGCAAACCCCCTCTGCCTGGCGAAGGGATCAAGGTTGCAGCTGAGGTCCGAATTAAAGTCCTCCTCTTTTACAGATAGCCACTTTTTGCTGCTGAGCAACTAGAGAGCAACCAAGATAGACAGAATGTCAGTCTGTCAGGCACAACCCTCCTCTGTCAATCAGTTCGGCAAAAAGCCCCTGGCTGTCCTTGTGCCTCTCTGACTTCCTCCTGGGGAAAATACCATGAATCCCAAGCAGCAATCCATACTGATCATTCGCTGGGCCTCTTTCCTAGTACAGTACCTGGACTTAGCAGGGAACTTCACATCACTGCAAACAAAGAGGCTCTGATCCTACCAATGCCAACCAAGACCAATTTGTTGAGCTCTGATCTTGGTGCTTGCAACTCAACACTATGCTTTCGATACTAAGTCCGTTATACAAGCAAGAAAATCAAAGCTTTGAGTGGATCATGGAAAAAGCTAGAGGGCTCACACCCAGTGACTGACTCCATGTCAATGGTTCCAGCCCTATCACTGTCACACAGATCTCCGCACATCTCAGTGGTGTCTCACTAAGGCACCAGATTTCTCTTCTGCAACAAAGGCATGGTTGCAGGAAGCCTAAGGTGATCACCAGGTGGCTGAGACCTCAGGAGAGGTGAGTAAAAGAAAGACCCATTGAAACAGAGTTTCTGAAAACTCTGTCCAGTTTTTCCAGGTGCAGATGACACACCTGAGCGTGACCCAGGAAGTTCACTTGCCAGAGAAAAAAACATAACCAAGAGGAAATGAAACCCACTGAGAAAGAGTGATGAAACTCATGGCCATTTACGGAACACAGTGAGACACACATACACACTCGCACACTGCTACAGTTCATATATGAAGGTCACCAGCCTGTGGTGTTATTGGGAAGTAGTCAGGAAGGGGAATCTAGTAAGAGGAAGTGAGGTTACTGAGGGTGTGGCCTGGGGGAAAATGGGACCTTGGCCTTGGGAGATATTAGGAACCTGGTACCTTTGTCTTGTTCTCTTTCCTCCCTCATCACAAGTCCAATGGCAATATGGCCACATGACCATAAACTGCAAACTTTGAAATTGTGAAGTATAATTTTTCCTTCTCATAAACTCTTTATCTCAGGTATTTTGTCACAGCAATGGAAAGCTAACACACACACACACACACACACACACACACACACACACACAGTGTACAGTGACCAGATTGAAACAGTTGCCTGCATAGGCCTGCAAGGGAATAAGAGTAAGGAATAAAGGGATAAATAAGCTGAACAGTGTGACTCACTTCAGCCTTTACTTGTGGAGTTAGAAATTGTAAAGTAAGTTTATGATCGCTCAAAAATAATCTATGAAGGAAACTCCTAACACAAATGATAAAATTCCCAAACCTGACCAATTGTGACTGCAGCGTGGGAAATGGTAAGAGGAAGAAGAGATGAACTGTCCACTTGCTAGCAGGGGAGTCCTCCTTAGAAATTCCACAATTACGCGCTACTGCTGCTGTTCATCAATCGCGAGGAAACCGGCCTGGCTCCAGCCCGCCGGCCTGCTGGGAGGGCATGGCGGAACTACAGGCTCACACGAAGGATGGCACCGTGCTGGATACGCCAGCAGGCAGGAAACGGGCAGGGGCTGCAGGTCAGGGTTAGCTGCTCCGATTCTGGCTGCAAGGAATTCAGCGGTTTGCAGGAGTAGAAACCAACCCTCGCCATCTCAGGGATGTCAGAAGCTGCTCTTTTCAAGCCAAATTATTATTTTTTTAAATGTTTAGTCCTGTACATTTGCAACACATAATAATTACATTTGTTTGGGCAAACTGGTACATACACATATTGCATCTTGATTGTTTTTATTTCCCCTACCCAACCTACCCCTCTCCTCCTTCCCCAGGTCCCTTCTCATCTTTAAAAAGGCTACCTCTCTGCTTCCTATCATCTTCTCTTTATTTTACTCTTTAAATTATTTATATTTTGGGTTTCGCATGTGCTAGCTCATGTGATAGAAATCATGTGACATTTATCCTTCTGTGCCTGATTTATTTCATTAGCATTGTGGTTTCAGTTTCCATCTGAAGCAAAAATGCTGACTGTTTTTCCTGTGCTCTTCCTTTTAAAATAATGTCAGAAGTCATATAGCTAATCAAAATAAAAAATTAAATAGCCTAGCATGTGGCCAGTGTTGAAAGTGCAGAGGTTTTCTGCGAATGAGCAGGGAGCATGCATGTGCATACCACACACACACACACACACACACACACACACACACACACGCCAAGCAGAACAAATACTTTGATGAATAAAAACGTGAATTTGAGGGCAAATGAGGCATGAAACATATTGGCCAATAAACAACACAAAAGAAGGTCATACTAAATTCTTTACCTCACTAGACTAGGAAACATCTGAGCTAAGAATACCCACCACAAAATGACTTTCAAAGAAGTTGCCTTTCTTAACAAACACAAAAGGATTGGTGTATATTTTGTTGTTATAATTCACTACAAAAAAAAAAAGCTTAGGATATTACTGTCCTATGTTTTTAAGATTAGAATATGTGATGGCTTTAAAGTCTAAAAACACATCCTTGACCTGCCATGAGAAAATAAAATATGCTGAAAGTACTACACAGTCATAGCTCTTTTTGGGAAACGTCTCATCCAGAAACTCCTCAGGATGGCAAAGTATCTTTCAGCCCACAGCCATTCATGAAGTGGAAAAGTCAGACACTATTTCCTTCATGATCCAGATGAAACTGGCTCCAAAAGTTCAGGGGATTTCCTTGTGTTCTTGTGGTCAGGGAGGAGCCTTGGCCAACAACGATCTGATGGATCCTAATCGATTTCTGCTCAGCCAAGCAGTCCTGTGCTTTAGAAGGGCCACTGTAAAACAGGCAACATTTGGTCCTTGTTGCTTCTCTCTGTTAAGGCACATCTGGTCCCAGGAGACTTCGTACCAATATCATTCCTATCAACCATCCTTTTTTTCAAGGGGGCAGGGACAATTGTGGCCAGGAGCCAGACAAAAGCTAAGGTAAAAATCTTGCCTCTGTTAGACACCCAAGATAGGGCTTTGGAAGGAATCTAGGCCTCTGCAAACCTCAGTTTTCTCTTTCATAGTATTTGGATCATGATTTCTGTCTTCCAGAGCCCTGGCATAATCAAGGCTTTGGCCATAGTGAATGTTGTTTTTTCTCCGAACAGTATGCAGAGGGAACGCTGGAGAAGTATGCCTTTGCAGATCTCCATCAGAAATCTCCAGCTATGTACAGAGCAGCCTGGGCCTTCCAGGGCAATCTCCAACAGGAAGATCTAGGAAAGCATATGTTCTGGCCATAGAACATATCAGGCCCCAAAAATCAATGAAGATGACTGTTGCAGAGAATTGTCCAACCCACCACAAACCCAGCGGCATCACAGGTCAAAGGAAAGCAGATTGTTTCAAGATCCCCACATCAGACTGCAAAGTGATAAAATGTCCAACCCCTGCTGCTTCTGAGCAATCCCTGAGCCCTGCAAGGCTCAGGTCACCCCAAGCGCTCCAAGCCCCTCGGGGCTCTCAGTCTGCACTAATTAGAGAAAACGATGTTCTTTCAAAGCATTCGCTTCATCTGTCTCCCAGCCTTGCTTTGCTCCAGGACTTGGGTGTTCCAAGGCCCAGGCCCAGTTCACACACCCTGCTGGGCCTTCAAAGCCTGGGAATCATGGGAGCTCACGAACCGGTGGCCATGGAGATGTGCCCAGGCTGTCTCAGGGGCTCTGCTCTGCAGCTTCATTTTGTTTGTCAAGCAAAGGCGGGCTGGTGATCCAGGGCATCCACACCTTCAAAAGGAAATGCTGCAGCTATCGTGACCTCCTCCATACCCACGCTGTGCCCACGGGGACGCATATCCTCCAAGGAGAAGCCATCATTAGACTTTTCTCACTGATACCCAGGGGCCCAGGAGAGAACAGGAGAGATGAAGGCCAGTCACAGGAGGAGTTATGAACTGCACTGAGCAACTGGAAATCAAAATTAATTTTCGATAAATATGAGAAAAGGAAAAAATGAAAACAAGGTCCTTGTAAATAGGTGTGGGGGGGGTTGAAGGGAGTGCAGGGGAATGAGGGAAAATAAGAACCAAGATATATTATGTAAAGGTACAAATTCCCAATAATGAAGGTCGGCATATTGTATACCTAAAATGTACCAATAAAATTAATGAACAAAACAAAAATTAACTTTCAGGAATAAGAACGTATAGACAAGGCGAATCACTCAGAACTGGAGAAAAATAATATGCTTTGCAATGCTACATGACTCTAAAATTCCCCAGGAATTTACTACTGGTCATGTTGGTTAATAACCTCACTCCTTCGGGGGAATCAGGGATAATGTGAAATTTCAGTGGGTACAGAGGTAGGGGCCAGAGATATCTAGTTTGCAGGAGACAAAGCACATACTTTCGTGATTCCAACAGTCCAGCAAATGGGTTTGGCAACCTAGAAGAAGTTCTTGGGGGTGGGGGCTGCGTAGAGGGGAGCCGTGGGGGATGGGGAAAGGACCGCTGTTATTTTTGTTAGGGATAAAGGCTGATCAAAAACCGGCAGCAAATGCTCCAGCGTCCATGGGAAACAGAAATTCTGCAGCCTAGGGTGTTTCTGAATGTCCATGGACTCCAGCTCGCCTGAGATTGATCGTAGGGCAGAAGGTCTGAACAGAGGTCAGCCTCTGTCCCACTGCCCTACCGAGGGGATTTCCCAACTCGCTCCCAGAAGTTTCCTGGGTTCTCCATCCCAGCCCTTCTCTCAGCCACAGCAGCTCCATCCTAAATCCCTTCAGCATATGCCCCTTTTGGGAAAGGAGACCCATTTGGGTCCAGAACTGTTTCTGTACTCAGGCAGCAGTGAAGGCAGCAAAATATGAGAATACGTGATCCCACGAGTGCAGGCAGGCAGTAAAATAGGATCTTTCTACAGATATGTAGGACGTTCCGGCATAGTGACTTCCTTGGTATTTGTAGATCATATAATTGTTATCATATATTAACTGTAAAAAATAATGGTTTTCACTCTGACATTTTCATATATACATACCACATGCTTTTGTTGGGCTACTGCTGCTAAGTTACATATAGGGGTTTTTTTTTCCTTTTTCCTAAAAGCAAAAACTTCCTCTTTTTTTTTTTTCAGTAGCAAGGACTCAACTTAGGGCTTCATGTACCTTAGGCAAGTGCTCTACTACTGATCTACATCTGTAGTCTTTGTTATTTTATTTTTGGAAACATAGTCGCACAAATTTGCTCAGGCTGGCCTCAAGTTTGCAATCCTCCTGCCTCAATGTTCTGAATAGCTGGGGTTACTGGTGTGTTGCCATGCCCAGCTTCATTTAAGGGTGATCTTGACAGGTATATTAACAAATTAAGTTTCTCTTTAGGTAAATATGTTTCCCAGCAACAACATGTTTATATGGGAATGCAAGGAGCTGACCTGCATAATCACCTCTAAAAAATATAGAGGGAGAATAAAACCTCTTTCCTTTACAGTTTGAGGTTCAGGAGCTAAGGCCTGTGAATTTAATAACAAAAGACAGAGTAAGAGAGAAAACCTCCAGTTTACTTTTGTGCTCAACGTGAATACACATTGGAAGAACACGGTGCTAAGTGCCTCAAAAGAGTGGTTCGAATTGGGACCTTGTGTCCCATCCTAACAAAGGGTGGTAAACTATGGGTGGATTAAGGAAAAGAGCCTGGGGGCTGGGAAGGGAAAGTTATAGAAAAGTTACTAGGAAATGTATGGCAAACAAAAATTATTTCACAGGGATGATTACGTACATAAGTAATTCTCTACTTCCTGGATACATAGCAATTTATTCCATCTTTACAAAGAGAAATTCACATCCTGCTTTTAGACAGAAAGCGGGAGGGCAGAGATCTAATTGGTTCCAGTTCAAAACCGTTCCTATACTACAGCTGCCTGTCTGGGATAGTATACTTCCCTTCCCTTCAGTAATGCTTTTGATGGTAATAGGCTCTGGGAAACCTGCAGGGAGTTGGGGGAGACGGACACCTTGTTCTTCCTGATCTGCCTGCCCGTCTCCAACCTGCAGGAAGAGCTTAGGCGAACACAGAGGCACAGCATGCCTGGACCTCCAAAGAGGGCAGAGCAGGTCAGCCAGGCCGCAGAGTTCACAGACAGAGGGTCTGCACACATTTCCCAACCTGCGATGGAGCCACATAAGACAACGAAGTAGGTAAAACAGCAGGTTGATACCTGTGTTCTGATGATAGCGTGTGGAAGTCCTGGAAAGGGGAGAGAGTAGAGGGATTTGTGAAGCAAGCACAGAGCAACTGCAATGTGCCAGGTGCTCTGCCAGGCACTGCGGATGTGCTGATGGATGGAACCACTCCCTAGATGCTCCGTGTGGAGCTTGCAATCTAGTGGGTTACAGGGACAGCTGCAGGCGGCACTGACCACCACAGTTGCATTTATAAAGTACACAGGGCATGCTTTATACTTGGACATTCAAGGTGTTTATGAGCTAGCCCCATGGAAAGTACAAAGGTGATAGAGTCAGTGTGCATTCCCACAAACTTTAACACGGGAGCAGAACTCCAACAGCTCATTAGATCTGAAGAAAATCTATGGGTTTCTACTCAGAAGAGAACATCAGCTTGAAGCTTATCTTGCCTAACTAAAAGGTAAGAAGTAAACTGCCCAAGGACCAGTCTAGTAAGCCTGGGAGGGAGGGGCTCCCCTTCAACCACTCAGTAGACGGAAAGGTTGAAGTGTACACCCTAGTTCTGACTCCCAGCTCTCTGATGCCCAGCTGTACCTCTCTGTGATGACTTAGGTGAGAGTTCCTTAAAGGTTCATATGTGAAAGGTTGGACCTCAAGATGGCGCTCTTGAGAGACACTAGAATCTTTAGGAAGTGGCCTGGGAGAAGGCTGGAGGTATGGCCTGAAGGGGACAGTGGGACCCAAGTCTTCTTCCTTCTCCTTCACTTCCTGGCTCCTGAAGCAAGTGGTTTGCTTCACTGGTGTCATAATGTGCTGCTTTGCCACAGGCCCAAAGCAATGGGGCTGCTTGGACATGGAGTGAACCTTCAGAACCTTTCAAAGTTAATAGTTCTAGAAAGTGGCTAACTCACTTCCAAATTTCTACAGAGAAATTGCCCGATGCACAGAAATCAGGGAGTGATCTGATTTAAAATGAACCCTGGCCGGGTCTCCCTCTTCCATAAAGGAAATGGATCATCAGACTGCTTGCTTTTCTGCACCCCTCCTGGAGGCCAAAAGCAACATTATTTTAATGGCATTTACATATTTTAGTACACCTTCTCTAAGTCAGCACGCCTTCTCTTTCTTCCCATTCTGCTCCAAAAGGGTTTGCTAGTCCTTAGCAAAAATAACAGATATACTGCTTCAGTTATCACGATGCGCTTGTAGTTATTAGGTCCTGCCTTAAAGCAAATTCAAACAATTTCTATAATCATTTTGTGTAAGTGTCAGAAATCTGGCAATCCAACTTCAGGGTGGCTCTTAATATCCTGCCTGCCGTCCACAGCCAGGTAACCATACGCTGTAGTATTTCAGTGCCTTCCAGGTACTCTATATGACCTGCTAATTATCTGTCAAAATGTAGCCATCAGACAGAAACCAAGCAGGTGAAAAAAACCTCATCTAATCTCTGCTTCTTCCAGTTTCTAAGGCTCTGAGTACCACATACATCGAGCCCATGTATTCGGCTAGGACAGCACATACTTTAATGTATTCCCCAAAGCCCACAATTCTCTGCAAAGAACTGTTTCTTTTGCTGCTTACATTAACAAGCCAGTTCACTTCTCTCATCTCAGAACGTCTGAGCAGTGCAGAGCTGACTGAAGCCTACCATTCCAGAGGGCACACTGCAGTGCCAAGGTAGGAATGTCTTTTGAACTTGAACAGAGCATCGCCTGCCCACCGGGAGAAAACCCAGCCTTGGAGGGGACTTTTGATAGAGGTCTGATCTGATTCCTCCTCCCCTAGGAGGACAACCATTTGAGAGAGAAGAGCTACTGTGGTGTTTAGGTTTTATTTCTCTTTCTGAATTCCAACAGGAAGTGCTAGCATTTGGCAGGAAAACCAACTTTAGTTAGGCTTGACACCTCTGTCCAGCAGTCATTCATTCAACCAATAGGGGCTGAGTGCTTTCTGCGCACTAGGTCCTATACTAGATGGAGTACAAAAAAGAAAAAGGGAAAACAAAACAGACCCGGCATTTTAAGGTAACAAATATTAATAGCTGAGAATTTTATCTGACATCAGTGGTCTTTCTTGATAGTTTAGTGTATACAACAACTATGCTCAGTTCACCAATTAACAACAAAAAAATGTGTGCCCTGTAATAATCTCACGAGGCTCCATGAGGATCAGGAGTTTTCTGTCTTGTTTGGGCTGTTGCCCTGGTACCTTGAACATGGTCTAACATGTAATAGGCATGCAGTAAATACCCAAGTAAATTAACAATGCCCTTGACCCACAAGGAGGGAAATAATTATCTCCTACAACCTTTAACTGAGCAAGTGCTTCAGAAAGACCACCACCTTCTTCTAACCAACAAACTCAGGAGCACTCTTCCTTACAACACTGGAAACAATATGAATGAATTTCCAATGACCTGAACAAAGGTCGATATTTAGTCATATGAAAAAGCAGGTTATAAAACTCACCTTTTGACCAAACACTACATAGTAGATCTTTTTAGCTGACAAGCTTTGGGGTACTTCTTTTTCTGTTTCTTTTCTCTTTCTCTGTTTTCTAAATTCTCTACGAGGAGCATGTATTATTTTTCTAACCACATATTTCAACATTATTCTAAAATAAAACTTATACCTCAAGTTTTGATCTGATTCTGGTTTTGGTTTGCATTTCAATTCTGTGTAAGCCCCTCTGTTTAGCTGCCCATAACACAAAACCTTGTGGGAGAGAAGAGAGGATGACAAGCTTCCCACCTGAAGCTGCTATAACATGAGAGAAGAGCAGAGGTTCCAAGTACATCAGCTCACGACCAGTCAGTGATCAGCATCAAAGAGCTAATGGAGAGGGTAAGAATTCTGGGAAGGCCATCTAGAGAGGGAGGAAGGATGCCAGAGCTACAGTTAAAAGGAAAGGGCTTTTCTTGTCATCCAGGAGAATTTTGCCACCAAAATCCATTTAAAGGTAATGAGCTATATTTCAGTGGATTCCAACAGCAGACTTCTAAACAGGACCAGGAATGAGAGGCCAACTTTTTGTAAAGAAATGTTATTTTTCCCTCTCTCTTTCTCACCTAGGAAGAAGGTTTAACTAGGATTTCAAAGCTTAGCCTCTCTGCACTTCTCTAAAGTCTGGCAGCTGTTGGATTTTGGTGTCTTGTGTGCCAGCTACTTGCTCTGCCAGCAATGTGTTAGGATAATCACCCCACTGAAGGATTTCAGCACATTACATTTCCCCAGAAGCCTTTGTCTAACAAGGTAATTTATGACCTGTTCAGGAATTTGGTCTTTACAAAACAGTAAATTCACACTTGCACTGGACTTCAAAGCTGCCATTATGAGCCTCAGTAGCAGAAGGCATCCTGCAACTGAGAGCAAGATCAACAGATAAGTGAGTTTTTAATGATCTCTTTCAGGCAGTCTGCAAAGGGCACAAAGCTGCTGGCCGCTATAACATTTGGCCATTCTGATTGCAAAAACTCAACCCTAAAAGTGGGTCCTTTTCACAATGTTAAAACCATTTCATTCACTCTGCACAGAAATTAGGATCTGTAGGCTTTGGGAAAGGTCAAGAAAGACCCAAGTGTTCCCCATGGGAAGGTTAGTTGCTCCCTGGTAGGTCTTATGGGGATTCCAGGAGAAGCCCACTCTCCCAGCCCTGCAACCAGGCTAAGCCCAAAGGTCCCTCTCTGGAGGTAAGAGATAAACTCCTCATTGTCTCTGATCATTTCAATAGTCCTGGGGCCACACACAAATCTTGCCTAAAAACCTAGACCAGATGTCCTAAAGTATAGTCTGTATTCTGCTTGGCTTGCCTAAGAGTCACCTAAGATGTTCATCTAAGAAAACAAAAACACAAAACAGAATTCACTGCATACCTGCTATATCAACTTTTAGAAGAGAGGCATAGGGACTGTAATCTTTAACAAACGATCCAGACTATTCCGACCCATGCCAAGTTTGAGAAACACTGAGAAGGATGAATATAGAAAGACAAAACTGGACCTCTAAGCGTGAACACTTTGTGATGACCAAGATCCACAGTCAACTGGGAGAGCCACCATTTATGAGTTTTTGCCCCCGGGCATGTGGCTTGAGGTTTTGAACCTAGTTTCTCAGGTATGAAAAGGAGGAAATATCTCCTCATTTTGGAGTTATAAGTAATTTCTGCCTTTATAGATGTGGCCTGCTTGCCCTTTCAGACTTTTCCCTGCTCTGTGCATGTGTGTGTGTGCATGTGTGTGGCTGTATGAATGTGCATTTGCACTCTTCTGCCCTCAGCTTCTGAGCTGCCATTTTGTGCAGAATGGAAGGAAGTTCTTCTTTCTGGGCAGCTCCCCTGACTGAGCAGACATCATTTTTCAAAAATTATTTTTAGATCCTTAGTAAATTAACCATACAACTTTCTAGAAATAACAGCTCTGTCCAAAGGTGGGAAAGGTTTGAACCTTGAGTAACTTACTATTCTCCAACTGCACAAACCCCTCACCCCACCCCAAGCCTTCAAAGTCCCTTGTATGGGATGCCACAGTCAGCGGAGTGGAGGGAAAGAGTGTGTGTCTGGGGTGAAGGTGGAGTGGGAAACAGTGAGGTCACTGATGCAAGGTGACCGAGAAACTGGTGGCACTGTTACCCACATGGGGTGTACCAACGTGGGAACAAGTTTACTGGGAGAAAGGAATGAACTCAATTTCTGATACATTCAGTTGATATTAATATTAGCTCCCTATGGTTTTAGGAAGAAATTACATAAACTTGGTGACCTAAAAACCACAGAAGTCTATTTTCATATAGTTGTGGAAGGCAGAACTGATATCACTGGGTTGAAACTGAGGTGGTGATGAAGTCATTCTCCTTCCAGAGGTTTGGAAGAGAACCATTCACTGTGCTTCAGGGTCTGGCGGCCACAACATCCCTTGGTTTCTGCCATCACATTCCTGCACTCTCTGCCTCCACCCTCATACTGCTCTCTTCTCCCCATCCCTGTGCAATTCTCCTGATAGTTCTTCTTATAAGGATACAGATGATTGCATTTAGGGCACCCTGGGTAGTTCCAGATCATCTCTCCGTACCAAGAGCTTTCACTGAAGCACGGGTGCAGTGGTCTTTCTTGCCACAAAAAGTAATAATCATAGGTTCCAGGGATTGGGACCTAATAACTTTCTCAGGAAGAGTCTTACTCAATTTACTACAGTCACCCTTTAAATTTCAGCTTGATCTCACATGCAAAACAAATTCATCTACATCCTAACATCTTCTCATCCCATTACAGCATTATGTCCAAAATCCCATCTAAATATCATGAGCTCAAAAGTTCCAAATTCATTGTCTAAATCATTTAAGTAAATCAATTATAAATGATATTCTATGTATGTTCTGTCCTGGGGAAAAAATTCTTCTCCACGAAATTACAGTGATGAAATACAGTGATGAAATTTGAACAGGGTGACAGGCTGACAATTAGATGTTCCATGCTGAAGGCAGAAAATGAACAGAAAAGAGGAGTCACTGCTCCCAAGCAATTTTAAAACCCAACAGAAAATTACATCAGATTTCAAGAAATGGAAATAACTCTTTGAGGCTCAAGACTTACCTTCTGGGCTCCTGGCTCTACCCCTTGGGCCTAAGATGCCACCCTTAAGGTCAGTTTTCCTCTTTCTTGAAAGGAAGCACACAGATTTAGTTGAGTGGTTTTATTAGCCTATTTCCTATCTGTGACAGTCAATCCTGTCAGCTGACTGGACTGAAAGACACCTAGAAAATTGGTACAAGACACTTTTGGGAGTGTCTGTGAGGCTGTTTCCAGAGACAACTGGCATATGGGTCAGCAAACTAAGGGGGTCTGACTTGCTCTGAGGCAGCACTGTCCCATGGGCTGGGGGCCAGCTGAACAGAAAGCTGAAGGAGGACGTGTCCATGGACATGACACACTCCATTCTTGAGTGGGTGACTATTTTTGCTGCTGCTATCTCCTGTCAACATCAGATTCCAGATTTGTCAGGATTTGAACATAGACTCGTATCAGTGACTTTCCAGGAAGTACTCAGACCTTCAGCTTGAGACTGGGTCTGTGTCAACTGTCTCTCTTGTTCTAAGGCTTCCAACTTCTTGGATGGAGCATCTGCTGGTTCCCAACTTTATCATCTGCAGACAGTGATTTCAGGAATACTCAGCCTCTGGTCGTGTGAACCAACCTAATCAATCCCCAATACATTCCAATGGTTCTATTCCTCTGGAGAATCTGACATACTTCCTTATATAATTTTGGGAGTCAGACAGGCTTCCTTCATTTAAGCTGGCAATTATTTCTGCTCAACTGTCTCAATACCATTGTGGGTCTCCTGTGTTATTTCATGATGATTCATGCCTCTAGACTACAGCAATGATGGAAGACCTTTTAGAGACTGAGTGCCCAAACTGCAACACAAAACCCACTTATATTGCAAAGTGGCAACACTGTAAGCAAACCTGAAGACTCAGGTCTTAGTTTAGAAAAAAAATTCATACGCTAACATCTTTTGTCTTAAAAGAAAAACACAACAACATGTGTCATACATTTACCACCACTGGACTAGAGGATTCTCCGCAGATACTCCTGGATAATTACATCTCTATTCCTGGCTTTTCCTGAAACTGTTGAAAGGCTCCATGAGGCATGAAATCTCTTCAAAGAGCCCTCTGTGTGAATGAGTATTCTGATACCTGATACTTCCAAAGCTTGGACACAGGTTCCATAGGCAGATCCTCTCTACTTCATATTTCCCTGAAAATGGGAGTCCTAATTTTGGCATCCAGATCATCTCTCCGTACCAATCTGGACAGGTTGGACATTCCCATAAACTGTCCAGTGTTGGTTACTTTTTGTTTAATAGTCATCCCCTCATCATCCCCTCAATGTATCCCTTTTCTCTTTTTATATGTCATCCATCAAGAAGAAACTAGACTGCACCTTTAACGATTTCTTGGAAATCTCATCAGCTAAATGCATTAGGATGTGGATATCTTTGGGGGGGTGGCATAATTCAATCTTAGATGCCATTAAACATAATTATTATTCTGTCTATGTTTCAGTCAAGGCCTGATTATTAGTCAACACGTCATTCATTTGTGCAGCAGACAGCTAAGTATCACTATATGCAAAAGCCACATTCAGTTCTGTGAGCAATTCCAAATAATGACAACCTGAGGTGTTATTTGCACATAATCACACAGCAAATCTGTGACATGTATAATATTGGCTTATGTAATATTGCAGGTTATAAACTCCTCATTAGAGCAAACTAATTTTATTCACATTTAAAATACACTAAGATCTTTCCGCTTAAAGAAATATCTTCTCTTATATTAAAGTCAGAAAATACTGAGTTCTCCATTGTAGCTTACATGTAACCCTGAGTTAAGACAAGAAAGGGAAAGGATGTTGCTAGAGGAACTGATGGGGTTTGTGTTCATTAACCCAGTGAGACCACGGACACAGGACACAAAACAGCTTCTAGAGTTTGCCCGGGATCACACCAGTAGGGGGGAGCCAGAATCTGAATTCCAACATTAAGGTTCTGGATGGACTCATTTAATGCTCACAATACCTCTCAAAATAGATGGTGAGTCTCACTTTACAAGGGGGAAACTGAGGCTTTGGGGATAGACTGAAAAGAGTACCCCACCCCCCGCCAAGTACGAGGAGCTGGGATCTGAAATAAGATCTCTCAGGCTCTGACCTCACTCTCCTCATTGTGATCCCCTGCCTCTAAAAAGCAAAACTCCCTGGAGAGCACTGCCAGCCACTCAGGTGCTCCTGGAAGTAGCTTGGATTCCATATCCCAATTTTGGGGGCTTGAGAAAGAAGGAGCTGGTTACGTTGGTTCTTGCTGAAGCATAAGTATCTCCAGCCATCCCCTTCCCAAGGAGTTATGTGCTGGTCAAAGAAAAATATGCAAGGTACAAATGTAGAGAGAGCTTGTGCAACTTGGGAGTCTTTTGGGCAACAGGACTAAACTAACTGACTGATGCTCAAGATCAGCTAATTGGTCTTCAGGTGTAATTTCAGTGCAACTATTGTCTCTTAGATGAGAGGAAGCTGGCTTGATGCAAGGTAGATGGTGGAGGGGTGGAATCTGTGGGCTCTGGAGTCAGAGACATGTGGGTGACACTTCCAGCTCTTCGTCCTGTACCAGCTGGTGACCCCAGACATATTCAGCCAATGCAAGTCTCAGTTCCCTTCTACATAGACTAGGGATGATGAGAGCACCATTTTCATCGGATTTTATAAAATTTAAATTAGAGAATATGTGCAAAATGCTTATTTAGCACTAGGTTTATAGTAGACCAGAAACATTAGCAATGATGATCAGCTGATACTGCAAAGAATGGCGGCCCATATCAGGTGGTTTGATGGATTGTGAGATTTGTTCATTTAGCAATAGTAACCTTACTATTAGTAATATCAACTAGTATTACTAATTTGACTGAGAAATATAGGTCTTATTTGTATCAGAAGCTAGTCTAAGTGCTCTGTGCATGTCGACTTGTTTAGTCTTCAGAATAACTCTACGATCTCTATTTCCCAGATAGGAAAACTAGACTTTAAGAGAGCTTACTTGCCTTATCTAAGGTCACACAGCTAACAAGAGGGTGAATGAAGAATTGACTCAAGCAGATTATCTCCTTGCTAACAACCACTACACAAGGGCTGGGGATTTGGCTCAGTGGTTCCGCCACCTGCCTCGCAAGCACTAAGGACCCGAGTCCAATACCCCGTACCAAAAAAACTACTAACCACTACACCGTCCTGGTGTTCACTGTGAGACAGTAATAGACTGCAAGTACAAAGAGATAACTTCTGTTGATTCTAGCTAGCTGGTCTCTAAAGTCCATCCTAGTTGAAATATTTTAAATAGCAGGCAAAGAGAAATCTCTGTCTTCCCAACTTAAGTCTGGATGTGAGAAACTCATCCTTCAGAGGTTCTGGCTGCCAACCTCCTGTAACCTTTGGGCAAAGGGAGCAGGCTTGCAAGTCCCCGCAGTTAACACTGGCACTGGCCACCTGGCTGCTAGATTAGTGAGAGCTCGTGAATAGACATCAGGAGTCTGGACTTCCCACCCAGCCCCTCTCTTTGAACAGGCTGCAGCTGCTTCTAAAGTTGTTCTTTGGCCAGGATGTGGTCAAAAAGTTCACACTTAAGAAAGTCCATTTAAGAGGATTTAAAAGAAACAACAACAGAAACAGGTGTAGTCAAAGTAACCTAGTCACCTTTTGCCCCTAGCACTGCTTCAACAGCTGGGAAGAACTGGGCAAACCAGCAATGCCGGACCATAAACCTCTCTGTAACTCCCAACCCACAGCTGCTTTGAAATGAGTCCTGCCTGGGACTCTCACAAAACCTGCAGTGGGAAACAGAATTGCTTCTGAAGAGGGACAAGAGTAATTTCAGAAACTGGAATTCACCAGCAAAGGTGACTTGATCAGGTCATTGTGGAACTGAGGCAGCACCTCCAGTACCCACTAGACTTGCTACTTAAGCAACCACAGGCATAAAGAGATGAACAAAGGATTTTAGAAGGTTAGACTGCTCTCGGGGACTGTAAGTTTATATCCTGGAGCTACACTTCCTGGGAAGACGAGATCTGACAAGAATGGGGGTAGTGGGAGGGAGATATTCGGGGCTGGATACACTGTGATACCTTGATTAAAAATCAAATACTGACTTGAAAAAAAAGGTCACTATTGTGATACAAACTGCCAAATTCAAATGACAAATATTTTAGTACCTCTCTCCCAAACATTGCACACCATTCTCTTGTTATCAAAAAGAGTTTTGGGTAAGGTTCTGTTTTTGAGGATGCATTGATCACTTTTATGTGGCTATAAATGGTGACTACTATTACCTATTGGATTGGGATCTGCCACCCCATTTTACACACACACACACACACACGCACACACTTTTGAACACTTTTGAAGAGTAGGCTTTTGAAGAGTAGACTTAATCTGTGATATATTAGAAACATATATCAGATATTCTTTGAAATCAGACTAATCTGACAGATGGAATGCTTAATTCTGAAATTCCCTCTAAGGAACAGAACTGTAATTCTCATCACAACCTAAATTATTGGTGACATGTTACAAAATGTTTCTTTAGATCAGGTTCCAGTGATAATGTTATCACTATAACGCATCTTTTTATCTTTTATCTTTGTTTTTTTTAATGATATATCAAGTAGCATCTATTGTTTAATCTGATATGTTACAGGAATTTAAACTTTAGGAGAACTTCTGGGAACATGGCAGAGTGGTGAGCAGCAGAGAAACAGCCTCTCTGAGATTAAGAATCTTGGTGCTGGAATATAGCAATGTGAGGAAAAGAAGGAGGGAAGTAGGTCCCTGGGACCCAGCAAGGATCTGAAGTGAGAAATATAGCCCATGGAGAGAGCAAAGAGGAGGACTTCAATACAGAAAAGGAAGGTAGCAAGTGGTGCTTTCTCTCTGAGCTCTGGCTCACAGCATGGGAGAGGTGGCTTGAACCTGCAGACTCATGGCAACTATCAGAGGCCTCCATGGACAAAAACACATGAATGGAATGGAGCAGCAGATGCTGCCCACTGAGCGGCTGGTAAATTATCTAGTGCAGATGTCCCCCAGGAGAGGGCAATAGGCCTGTTGCCATTTTGCAAAGGGGGCAACTGAACTCATCATTCAAAGCAGCTTTGGATTGGCTCCATCTAGCAGCTCAGTGTCAGGATGAGGAGCAGCAGAGTTGAAGCCAGCAGGAGGTCAGGGAGTTAAGTTCAAGCCAGCAACAGGCACTGGAGTGTGGTGGGCAGCCTCACAGCCAGAAACCAGAAGCAGCCTGAACTTTGGTGGACTATCCACCATCCCACCATAATTGTACCACTGGCTTGCTAGGATCAATCAACAGGGATCTGGGCTCTGTCTGCCCTCTTGGTCTACAGCAGAGACATGCCCTGAAATGTATGGTTTTTTCTTTCTTTTCTTCCTCTGTTTTGTTTTGTTTTGGTACCAGGCATCAAACTTGAGACTTTGTGCTTGTGAGGCAGGTGGCAGAACCACTGAGCTAAATCCCTGGCACTTTTTTAAAAAATTATTTGTTTTGCTTTATCTTTTCCTCTTTTTCTTGACTGTTTTTGTTTTTATATGAGTATGGACACTGCATCTAGTTTTTGTTTGTTTGTTGTTTTGTTCTGTTCTTGTTTCTGTTCGTCCTTCTTTCCTTCCCTCCTGTCTTCTTCACCAGTTTCCCAAAGCTAGCATAATTTCCCTTTGTCCTCCAGCCTTGCTTCTAATCTCGTTCTCTTCCTCTATTTCTCTATTTTCCCCCTAATCCCTTTTAAATTTTCACCCCAAGGGTACAATTGAGAGGATATTTTCTGTGTATAAGTTTTTGGTCTGTTCTGGATTTTATTATGTAACTACAAGTTGTGTTCATACCATTAAAGGACGCAAAGTAATAGTTACCACACCTTTTCATTTTATAGGCTGTGCTTGATGCTATTGTTATTACTGATTACTGATTGTACTACTTTAGCCAAGGTGTCATATTGTTCTAGTCATTTGTCCTTCCTTGTATGCCAAGACTGAGATTGTCTGCGGGTCATAAACAACAGTATAGGCTACAGCCAAAGAACCAGGGACTAGGCAAAAAAAAGGGAGTGACTCCTCTTCTCTAATAAATTGAAGAGATAGGATCTTGCAATACCCTCAAAACCCAAAAGCCAGCTACATTTGGAAGACACCTCTGAGTAGTCATTTCCTATGGGTTCTCAATACTAGGAATGAAGCTACTTACCATAAGCAATTTGCAAGCATCAATTCAGGAATTAAACTTAAAGAAAAAAAAGAAAATGAGAAGACACAGAAGCAAGATGCACCACAGACTTCCAGGTCACAAAAGGCAAATCCAGGGGAAAACGAGGTGGACCTCTTCAAAACCCACCCACCTAGATACTCCGTAGAGGTAACAGCATAAGTAACAAAGCAGGTGAATGAGGCTCTAGAAAAAAATCAAAACAGAAATAATTTCTCAGATAGTTGCAGAGACGGTGACCATAATAAAGGACATGGCTAGTGACTCTAAAAACAGATTTTAAAAATAGAGGCTCTTAGGAAAATGATGGAAAACATGAACACCCAATACAGGAGAGACATGGAATCCATAAAATAGATTTAAACAGATACCCAGGAGATTTAAAATTCCACTGAAAGTAGAGTGGACCCTTGACTTACAAACTCAACTCATTTGTGAGGGCTGGTTGTAACACAGGTTGGTCAAATGAAGGAACAGGCTCCTATACATAGCCTTCAAAATCTCTCTCCTATATACAGGCAGATCTCAGTGTCCTTAGACAGTGGCTCAGGATATCTCAATTAACCCAACACAGGAAAGGATGTGGTAATATTCCTTCCAGAAGTCTTTAGGGGTTAAGTCTGTATCTGTAACCATCTGGAAGCACAAGTGCCTGGCATTCAGGTCATAACTCAAGACTCTGTTTGTAAGTTAAAACTAAAATTCCAGTTATAACCCAAGTTGTTCATTTGTCAGGCCAGTCACAACTCAAGGCATCACTGTATATGCAGCAGAATGAGCCAATGTGAGTACATAATATCAGATACAGAAGCCAGGATTGGAGTTAGCAATCATGAAAAGAAAGAGTTTTTTAAAATGGTAAGGGACCAATCCAACAGCTGCTAACTGATGCAAAGAAAATAATGTAAGATTGATCAGAGTCAATAAAAAAGATAGTGAAATGACATTTTAAAAAACCTGTTCACAGAAGTAATGGCAGAAAACTTCCCAAGAAAAAAGAATTTGACACACATGTAAGCGAGGCATATAGAATGCCAATTAGCCATGACAAAAAAAAAAAAAAATCTACATCAAGGCACATAATAGTTAAGATTTCAGAAATTCAATGCAAAAACAGACTATAAAGAGCTGGTAGACAAAAGAAACAAATCACCTATAAAGGAAAGCCCATCAGAATTACAGCAGACTTCTCAACACAAACCTTCAAGTCAAGGAGAGCTTGAAGTGTTTCAAATCCTAAAAGAAAACAACCACCAGCTCAGATGGATATACCCTGCAAAACCATCTTTCAAAACTGATGGAGAAATAAGATACTTCAATGACAAAGAACACCTGAAGAAATTCATGATCATCAATCCAGCACTCCATGTTCCATATTCTGAAGGACATTCTAGAAAGAGATAACAAGGACTACAACTCCATGAACTTCAACAAAATGAACGCACCAGGCAAGGCAAGTAATTAAAGAGAGGGGGGAATAAAACAGAACCAACAACAGGAAAATAACACAACAAGGATAAGTCAATACATATCAGTTACAGCCATCAATGTAAATGGTCTCAATTCACCAATCAAGAGAAACAAATTGGGTTGACTGAGCACTGCTGGTGCAGAGAGATCTGGGGCAAGCAGAGTGTAATGCTGAGGCCCCTCAGTTAAAAAAAAAAAATGTACACCTAAGGAGACCTACAAGTTCTGTGGGGAGACTGCAGCCCACCTGCACACAGCCAGAGGGAACTTTCTCCTGAGGCTGGACCTATGAGAAGCGGCCAAAAATGACGTCCCAGCAACAGTGCATGGCCGTGACAGCGACTGACAAGGAGCTGAGTGACCTGCTGGACTTCAGTGCGATGTTTTCCCCACGTTAATAGTGGGAAAAACAGAGCAACAACACTGAGAAGCAGTCAGTTTAGTGGATCAGAATTTAGAAGATGATGAAACACTTTCTACCTTGCTTTATGAAGCCAGAATTAACCCGACTGTGTAAACCATACAAACAGTAAGCAATGAAGGAAGGACAAAGGAAAAGAAAACCATGGACCAATTTAATTCATGAACACATTGCAGAAATCCTCAAAAAAATTAGCAAATTAAATTCCACTGTTCATAAAAGGAAAAACATAAAATAAACTACAAATAACTTCATACTTAATGGCAAAGGAATGAAAGTTTTCTTCCATGAACAAGAACAAAGCAAGAATGTCTACTCTAGACCTCTCTCCAGTTCAGTATTTTAATGGAAATCCTGGTCAGCATTAATATGGAAATAAGAGGAGGCAAGTGGGAAAGAAGAAATAAAACTTTCCATTGACAGACAACATTATTGTCCCAAAGAATCTTCAAAAACCTAGAGTTTAGCAAGGCCACAGGATATAAGATACACCCACCCCAGTCATAATTTTCTCTACATTTGGCCCTCTATTTCTTCAGGTTCACTGTCTGCAGATTCAACCAACCATGGATTAAAAATATGTGAAAAAAAATTGTGGCTGAACTCAGCATGTGCCTGAACTAAGCCTTTTGTTGTCATGTCCTCTAAGGAATATAGCAATTATTTATATAGCATTTACATTATCTTAGGTATTATAAATAATACTGAGATGATTTAAAATATACAGGAGGATGTGTATAAGTTGTATACAAATACTATGCCATTTATGAGTAACTGTAGATTTTGGTATTTGTGGAGTTTCCTGGAATCACTCTCTTGTGGATACTGAAAGACCACTGTCTAGCAATGTACAGTAGGAACATAAAATAATAAATACTATTTACAATAGTTCCAAAGGAACAGATATTTAGGTATAAATATAACATACATGTACACTTGATCTGTGTGCTGAAATCTAAATAGTACTGAAGGAAATCAGAACAGACCTAAATAAATGTAGAAGTATACTGGGTTTATATAAAAACTGTTGTCCTTCCCAATTTGGTTTGTAGATTTAACACAGTTCCAATAAAAACTCTAGCAGTATATTTTAGGGGCACAGAGAATCTGACATCAAAATTTAGATGGAAATGTAAAAAAATTAGAATATTTAAAAGTTTTGGAAAAGAATAAAAGGATTATGCTTTGTGATTTTTATTTAGTGTAGTTTACAGAAAATACTACACTGCAAAGGGATACAGATGTCTTCTTCCCTGCCTTCCCCTCTTTTGACTCCTTTCTGTATTTTGGGGCATAGGACAGAGTACTAAAAGAACAAAACATGGTTGTCAGTCAAGCATGTCATTTCTAGAGAATCATATGTAGATGTATTCTCATCCAAAAAATAAAATAAAATTATTTGAAAGAATAATTTCTTTTTTAAAAAAAGAAAAACTGGCAGAATCCATCAAGAAATATGATTCAATAATATGCTGCATACAAGAAATACATTTAACTAAATTCAAAGACTGAAATTCAGAGGATGGAAAACAATATTCCATGTGACAGAAAACTGTCACAAAAAAAGCAGGAGTAATTATTCTATTTGAAGACAAAGTTGATTTCAAGCCAAGACCTATCAAGTGATACAAAGAAGGTCACTACATCCTTGTAAAGAGAACTATCAAAAAGAAAGCGAAAACAATCATAAATATATACGCACCAATGCACCCAACTATATAAAACAAATATTAACAAACATGAAAAACCAAATAGTCCTAATAAACTGTAGTGGGGGACCCCAATGCCCCACTGTCACAAATAGACAGATGACTTAGACAAGAAACCAACAATGAAATATCAGAATTGAACCAAATTTTTGAGCAAGCAGATTTAGTAGATGTCATCAAAATGCACATTCTTCTCAGCTGCACATGGGACTTTCTCCAAAAAAGACCACATACTAGCTCACAGAACATGCTCAAGTAAATGCAAAGGAATTGAAATTATCCTGTAAATATTATCAGACTATAGTGCAATGAAATTGGAAATCAATGGAAAAGAAACCACAGAACTTCATAAACATGTGGAAATTAAATAACTATATAAAACCCCAGGGCTGGGCATTTAGCTCAGTGGTTCCACTGCCTGCCTTGCAAGCACAAGTTCAATCCCTGGTACCAAACAAACAAACAAACAAACACCAACTCTTCATAGCAAAATAAACAAAACTCTTCATTGCCCTACAAAATATTTACTCTCTTAATCACTCCTTCATGCAACTTCAGCAAATGTCTATGGTTCTCTCAGTTCAACTAAACACATAGTTCTTGAGCTCTTGCTATGTGCCACACAATGTGCTAGGCTGTGGAGATACTGTATGAACAAGCAGAGATGGTCCTTGGCTTCACAGCAATAAGAACCTAAAAGTGGGCTGGGGCTATAGTTGAGTGAAAAAGCAAATGCTTAGCATGAACAAGGCCCTGGGTTTGATCAATACCCGAAAGAAAGAAGGAAGGGAAGTAGGGAGGGGAGGAAAAAGGAGTCCGAAATGAACATTAAGAAAATAATTAGCTACTTGATGAATCTACAAAATGGCAATAAATTATAGGTAAAGTTTACAACAGTCATTATAAATAGGCAAAATATTCATTTTTAGAGAGAAAACTAAAGGCTAGACTGAGAAAATCTTCAAAATTAAATGACCAGATGGAATAAGATTCAACTCCAGACCTATTTAATTTTGCAGCATTTCCATTGTGCTATGGCACACAGCTGCTACTACTCACAAGGTACACAATGACGAAGATCCTTTGTTAATGACTTAAGCTCGCAATGAATCTGTAATAACTAATACATATTGATCCCACTGTTTTACTTTTTATTGAGAATGGGGACTGCATATATGTTTTGTAGAATACAATCATATTTCAGTGTGACTATCCAAACTTTTAAAAATTTTTATTTGTACATTTTAGGTATACAATATGATGACATTCACGATTGGAAATTTGCACCTTTACATAATTCATCTTGGTTCTTATTGTTTCTCGACTCCCCTGCCCTCCCTTCAGCCCCTCCTCCCTATTAACAAAGACTTTGTTTCCATTTTTTCATTTTCTAATATTAATTGCATTCCCTACTTTCCTTTCCCCTACTCCTCCTACTTCCCCTTCCCCTTTGCCCCTTTTCGTCTCATTTCACATTACATATTATACTTTTTGGTCCTTATTTACATTTTACCAGACAAACTATTCTGTATTTACACATGTGTCCCATTTATTTCACTTAAGAGTATCACCTCAGTGTGCATCCAATTAGCTATAACTGTCTCTAATTTCTCATTCTTTATGGCTGAGTGGTACTCTATTTTATTTTTTTAAATCTCACATTTTCTTTATACAGTCTCCAGTTGATGGGCAATTGGGCTGTTTCCAAGTTTTGTTCTGCTATGAACATGGGTGCACACATATTGCTGTGGTATGATTCTTTTATTTTTGGAAGATACCCAGCAGGGTAATAGCTGGGTCAAATGGGACCTCTAGTCCTAGTTTTTTTGAGATATGCCCATACTGATTTCCACAGAGGTTGCACCAGTCTACAATCTCACCAACAGTGAAGAAGGGTTCCTTCCTCCCCCCAACAGTCCCACCAGTGTTTGTTATTCATTGATTTCATGATAGCAGCCATTCTTTCTGGAGGTGAAGTGGAATGTCAGGGTTGTTTTTATTTGCATCTCTCCAATGACAAGAGATGTTGAACATTTTAAAATATATTTATTTGCTATTTCTACTCCTTCAAGAAGTGTCTGTTCATTTCAGATGCCCATTTTTGGATTGGATCTTTAAATTTGGGAGGTATGTTTTTTTTTTTTTTTAAGTTCTTCATATAGTCTAGAGAGTAGACCTTCATCTAAGGAACATCTGGTAAAATTTTTTCCCATATTGTGGGTTGTCTCTTCATACTGTTGGTTGTTTCTCTTGCTGTGCAGAAGCTTTTCAATAAGAGATCTCAGTTGTTGAATCTTTGTGCTAGTTCATGGGCAACTGAGGATCTGTTAATGAAATATTTTCCTAATGTCTTTCAAGAGTTCTACCTAACCTCTCTTCCAGCTGGTTTTGTGTTTCTGTTCTAATATTTAGATCTTTAATTCATTTTTATTTTACTTTAGTGCATGGTCAGAGCTATAGGTCTAGTTTTAATCTTTAGCAAGTTGAAACTCAATGTTTTCAGCACCATTTATTAAAGAGGCTATCTTTCCTCCAGGGAGTGTTTGGCTGCCTTGTCGAAGATGAGGTGGCAGTGTCTGTCTGAACTTGTTTCTGCATCTTCTAATCTGTTCCACTGGTCCTCAGGTCTATTGTTTAGCAAGTAACAAGCTGTTTTTAATCACAGTAGCTTTGTAGTATAGTTTCAAGTTGGGGATTGTGATACCCACTACCTTTGTCTTCTCTTCTTGCTCAAAATGAATTTTTGGAAAATTTTCTCAAGGTCTGTGAAGTATGTTGCTGGAATATCAATTAGAATTGCATTGAATCTATATAACAGTTTTGGAAGTATGGCCATTTTCACTATATTGGTTCTTTCTACACAGGAGCAAGGGATGTCTTTCCATTTTTCTCTTTAATCTCTTTTTTTTCAGAGTGCTATAGTTTTCAGAATAGAGGACTTTGATTTCTTTTGTTAGGTTGATTACTAGGCATTTCTTTATTCTTTTTCTTTTTTTTTTTTGTTTTGTTTTGTTTTGTTTTGTTTTTGATGCTATTGTGAAGGGAATTGTTTCTCCAGTTCCTTTTTCAGTGAGTCTGTTGTTCATGTACAGGAAAGCTATCTTTTTTTTGTACCGGGGGATCAAACTCAGGACTTTAAGCTTGCGAAGCAGGTGGTGGAACCACTGAGCTAAATCCCTGGCTATTGATTTTCTGTGTGTTGACCTTGTATCCAGCTGCACTACTGAATTTGGTAATTAAATCTAGAACACTTTGGGTGGAGTTCTTGGGGTCTTCTATATAGAGTATCCTGTAATCTGCAAATAATGACAATTTGACTTCTTCATTTCCTATCTTTATTCCTTTTCTTTCTCCCGTCTAATTGCTGTGGCTAATGTTTCCAAAACTATTTTGAACAGGAGTGGTGATAGTGGACATTCTTGTCTTGTTCCTGATTTTAGCATGAAGGATTTCAGTTTTTGACCATTTAGTATAATATTGGCTATTGGTTTTTCATAGATGGCTTTTATCAGGTTGAGGTAGACACTATCTATTTTAGGTCTTCAATTTTGGTAATTCATATGTATCTAGGAATCTGTCCATTTCTTCTGTGTTTTCCATCTTACTGGCATTTAGGTTCTCAAAGTAGGTATTGATGATCCTCCATATTTCTGCTGGGTCTGTTATAATTTCATCCTTTTAATTCCCAATTGCATGGATTTGGGTCTTTCCTTTTTTGATAAGGTTGGCTAAGGGTTTGTCAATTTTGTGTATTCTTTTGAAGAACCAACTCTTGCTTCATTGATTTTTTTTTTGTATTGTTCTCCTAGTTTTAATTGCATTAATTTTTGCTCTGATCTTTATAATTTTCTCCCTTGTATGAGCTTTGGAATTGTCCTTCTCTTCTTTTTCTCGAAGTTTGAGGTTCAGCATCAGGTTGTTTCTTTGGACTTGCTCTGTTTTCCTAATATTAGTATTCACTGCTATAAATTTCCCTTGTAGAACTGCTTTCATTGTGTCCCAAAGACTCCTATATGTTATACTGACATTGTCATTTAATTGTAAAAAGGGTCTTGGGGCCAAGGATTTAGTTGGGGCCAGGGATTTAGCTCAGTGTTTCTGCTGCCTGCCTCACAAGTGCAAGGACCTGAGTTTGATCCCTGGTATCCCCCACCCAAAAAAGGCGGGGGTGGATCTGATTTCTTCTTTAATTTGTTCTGTGACCCATTGGTTATTCAGAAGTGCACTGTTCAATTTCCATGTATTTATGACATTCTTTTGGTACTGATCTACAATTTCATTGCAGTATGGTCTGATAACATACAGGGGATAACTGTAATTCCTTTGCACTTACTCAAACATATTGTATGAGCAAGTATGTGATCTATTTTCGAGAATAACCCATGTGCAGCTGAGAAGAGTGTGCATTTTGATTTTGTGGGGTCTGACACTGTAAACATCTGTTAAGTTCATTTGTTCGAGTTTGACTTGAGTTCTAGCATTTCGTTTTTTTTTTTCTAGTTGATCTATCTGTGACAGTGGAGTATTAAGGTCTTCCACTACTATTATATTAGTGCTTAGTTGGTTTTTCATGTCTGTTAGTATTTGTTTTATATAGTTGGGTGCACTAGTATTTGGTGCATATATATTTATGATTGTCATCTCTTCCTCTTCCCCTTCACAAGGATGTAGTGTCCTTCTTTGTTCCTCTTAATCACTGTTGGTTTGAAATTCATTTGATCTGAAAACAGGATAGCTACTCCTGCTTTTCTTTGGGTTCTTCCTGCATGGAGTATTATTTTCCACCCTTTAACTTTCAGTCTATGAGTTTCTTTTTTAATTGTGTGTTTCTTGTATGCAGCATATTATTAGATTTTGTTTCCTGACACATTCTGCCATTCTATTTCTTTTGATAGGTGAATTGGGACCATTAATCTTGATGGTTATAACTGATATGTACTGCCTTATCCTTGTCATGACTATTTTTTTTTTCCAGTACTGGGAATTGAACTTGGGTCCTTGCACTTGCAAAGCAGGTGGTGGAAATGACTATTTTTGTTGGATTCTCCCACTTTGTGTTTAATTCATTGTCATGCATGATGGATTCATTCTGCTAGGCTGCCTGGGGTTGTGATCCTCCTTGTCTTTTCCTAGGATGTCATTTAAAGATTTTTGCAGTGCTGGTTTGGTATTCATGAAGTTCCCCAGGTGTTTTCTGTCATGAAAGTATCTTATTTCTCCGTCAATTGTGAAAGATAGTTTTGCAGGGCACACCAATCTGGGTTGGAGATTGTTTTCCTTTAGGGCTTGAAATACATCACTCCGGGCTCTTCTTACCTTGGGGGTTTGTTTTGAGAAGTCTGCTGTGATTCTGATGGGCTTTCCTTTGTATGTGATTTGTTCCTTTTCTTTCACTGCTTGTAGAATTTTGTTCTGTTGAGTTACTGGAATCTTAACTATTATATGCCTAGGTGTAGATTTTTTTTTTTTTTATCATGGCTAGTTGGCACCCTATAAGCCTCACTTATCTATATATCAAGTTCTTTTCCCTTGCTTAGGAAGTTTTCTACCACTACTTCTGTGAACAGTTTTTTTTATGTTGTTTGCACTCTCACCTGTTTCTTCACTGACTCCAATCAGTCTGTTATTCTTTGCATCATCTAGCAGACGCTTGATTGATTTCCCATGGTCTCTTACTATTTTTAAGAAAATTTTATTTTCCTGGTCATTAATTGCAATCCTGTCTTCTGTATGTGAAATTCTGTCCTTACATTGCCTCATTCTGCTGTGTAAACTTTCAATGCAGTTTTTAATCTCCTGGAAATCTGTTGGCATCTATTTTACGGATTCCATTTGTTTCCTGTGTCGGGATTCCATCATGTTCCTCAGCTCCTCTATTTTTTTTTTTTAATCTGTGTTTGCTCTAGGTTTATAAATCATGTCTTGCACTATGGACACAGTCTCTGTTGTTATGTGAGAAATTATTTCTGATTTCATTTTTTCCAGATCCTCCTTCATTGCCAGTTCAGGGAGTACAAGAGGTTGAGAATCAGACTGTTCAATCTCATTGCCCTTTGGGGTTGCTCTAGGTGATCTAGAAGTCTGGTTTTGAGACTTGTTTATATGTCTTCTCATTTCAACAGATGCAGCCTGCTGTGCCTTTCTTGAGGTGATTTTTTGCTCACCCGGTGAGCAATCCTCAGCAAGTCACAGAGCAGCCTTTTCTTTGTTGCTCACCTCTGTGCTACTTCCTGGGTTCGGAATGGTGGCCTGCTGGATCCCTGCAGTGCCCTGTTGTCCAAACCAGGTTCTGGCTAGGGCCTGTGCACACTTGGGATGGTATCTGGGCATGCCTCTGGCTGGGGCCTGCCCCACTATGTAGCTGTTGTCTGGGAGGGCCCTTGGCTGGGGGCTGTGCACCCCAGTAGCTGGTTGTGAGTAGGCTTCTGACTAGGGTCTACATGCACTTACCAACTGTAACAGGGAAGGCCTCTGGCTGTTGTTTGTGAGCCTGTGCAGCTCTCTTCTCTTTTCTGTGTGTTTGCAATTCCCAAAATGATATCAATAGTGTACCTTGGCCCTCAATGAAGACTCAACTTCTCAACTGTCTCCTGTAGTTGCCTCACACACTCCTCAATTAAGTACATTGAAGTCTGAGCTGCTGAACTACTCTTCCAAACCTACTCCTTCTGCAGCTATCCCCCCTTTCTAAAAATTGCACTTCCTTCTTATAGTTGTTCAGGCCAAAAAAAAAAAAAAAATGTATAGTGATCCAGTATAGCTCACTTTGTTTCACAGTCCTCATCTTATCTATCCACAGATCCTGTCACCTATGGCTTCCAAATAGGGGTCTAGAAGAGACTGTACTCCAGCAGCTTCTCTCTGGGCTCCATGGCCTCTTGCTTCACTCCGCTCTCCCCTGGGTGAATGAGCACATTTGTCTACTCGCAGCTTTCCCATGAGTTCCTCAGACTGAGCCTTGCCACGGCCCAGCACATGTACTCCACAGTCCCACTACTGGATGCTCTCCTTCCTGGACTCCCCATACCGATCAGGTACTCCCTCCTTCTCCCTCAGTCTTTAGTCAAACTTCACTTTTCCAGTAAGGTCTTCCCTGGTTACAATATCTAAACTGCAAACTTTCCTCAGTCTCATTTCCCATCCCTTGGCACTCCCTAGTTCCCTTTATCTGATTTTTGTTTCTCCATCTGATTTTGTCACCATCATCTGACACTTAGTTTTTATTTATTTATCTTATTATTTCTCTATCCTCAGTAGATTTTAAGCCACAGAAGAGATAAGTTTTCTCTGGTTCGTTGCTCTAGCCCTTGAACAATGCCTGGATGATAAGCACTTAGCTCTGAGTAGGTGTCTGAAGAAGGAAAGAAGGAAAAAAAGTGAGGGAGCGAGAGACGAAAGGAAGGTAGACAGGCCAATAAATGCATTCCAATGCTGTCAGTGGAAAGGAGATATAGGAACAATTATTGAAGAGTGAATTCAGTAATTCTTGACCAATACATTGGATATTAAAATAAATGAGACTCAAAAAAAACCAGTACTTAATATGCATATTTGGAAACACATGTGGACACATACACACAATGAATTTACAGGTCCTCTACTGAAACTTTAAAAAAATTCCCATCAAACAAGACATGATCACTGAAACCAATGATGCACTTTCATTATTACTAGATGAACTGGTAAGACGTCACTGAGATGGTCTCTGTTGACAGTGTTGTCTGTGTTGTTAGAGTTCTGTGAATACATGACTAATTAGTGGGTTGGAATAATTATTTCTTCCTTGGCTCATTAATCATGGTTTTTTCCTTAAATCCTAAGTTTTTCAATTTCAAAATAACAGCAGATTTCAAATAATAGCAATTTCAAAATAATTACCAGAAACCAAACACCTAAACTATAGAAATTCCTGCATTCCTTTCTAAACCTAAAAATAAATGACAGCTAAATTATCCAATGTTAAAGCTCCTAGTTCTTCCATTAGTACAACTTCTAATGAGAGTTCATATGAGGCAAGATTTTACCTCTCTTCAGCCCACAAGAGAGCAAGCAATGTCATAACTATTTCCTGTTACCAAGTGAGCATTAAAAAGATAAGAGCTATGAAAACAAATTAAATTTAAAGAAAGCAACAGGAAGGAATTAATAATGAAAAGGGACAGTTTATGAAATGTAAAAGAAATATACAATAGAAAATGTCGACAGGCAAGTGTTAGTTATTTGAAAAAGTTAAGGCAATTGATCAACCACAGCTGAAATTGATTAAAAAAGAAAAAAATATATAAATAAGCATATGAAGAATGAAAAAGGAATATCATTACATAGTCTTCAGACAATTAACAAAGAATGAAATTCTGATTTATTTTATACCTTTTTACTTGATGATTTATATTAAAAGGAGACACTCCTGAAAATTTTTTACTAAATCAAGAGGAAAAGGAAAACTTAAGTAGATTTAATGGTTTTTTAAAAAATCTTCCAATAAAGAAAATGTCAAATTTTGATGGCTTCTGCAGAAATTTTGTAACATATAAAATGAAGATTAATCTTCAGTAGCATGGGAAGTAGCAGATAGAATCATCAACTGGGATCTCATCTTATTAAAAAGCTTCTGTACTTCAAAAGAAACCATCAGCAGAACTAACAGACAATCTACAATGTAGGAAAAAATTTTTACCAGTTGTTCCTCAGACAAAGGATTATTATCAAGAATATATAAAGAACTCAAAACAATCAGCCCCCAAATATAAAGACCCAATTCAAAAATGGGCATCCGAAATGAACAGACATTTCTCAGACAAAGAAGTAAAAGCAGCAAGTAAATATATGAAAAATATATGAAAACATATATGAAAAAATCTGATCATTCGAGAGATGCAGATGAAAACAACACTGAGATTCCACCTCACCCCACAAAGAATGGCTGCTATCAAGAAACCACACAATAACAAATGTTGGCGGGGTTGTGGGAAGAAAGGAACCCTTCTCCATTGTTGGTGGGAGTGCAGAATGGTGCAACAACTATGGAAATCAATATGGAGATATCTCAAAGAGCTGGGACTAGAGGTTCCATTTGACCCAGGAATCCCTCTGCTGGGTATCTTTCCAAAAGCACTAAAAGAATCACATCACAGAGAAGTATGCACACCCATGTTTATAGCGGCACAGTTTGTAATAGCTAAAACTTGGAAACAGCCCATTTGCCCATCCGTTGGAAACTGGATAAAGAAGATGTGGTTTTTCTATAAAATGGAATATTACTCAGCCATAAAGAACGAGAGAATAGATTCATTCATAGGAAAATGGATGCATATTGAAGATATACTCCTAAGTGAAATAAATAAGGCACACGTGTGTAAATACCGAATAGTTCCCCTGGTGTGAATATTCTGCAACAATGCATAAGATTCTAATAAGAT
>NW_022900937.1:12596626-12603622 GCF_012274545.1 Fukomys damarensis
ATGGGAAGAAAGGAGCTAAAGGTGTAGGGAAGGTGGGATGGGTAGGGGAAGGGTAATAGGGAAAAGAAAAAAATGTGAGATAATGAAAAGATGGAAATAAAGTGTTTGTAGATGGGGAGGGGAGGAGGGGGTGAAGGGAGGGCAGGGACAAGGGGAAAAAATGAGAACCAAGACTTGTCATGTAGAGGTACAAGATCCCAACAACGAATGTAACTGTACTATATCCCTAAAATGTACCAATAAACTCAATTAAAGCTGAAAAAAATGGGTATAAAATGAAGATTAATTATATTTTTCACAAGTCTCTAGAGACCAGAAAAAAAGAACAAATCCCTAGCTATAATGAAGCGCGGATAACTCTGTTTCCAAAATTAGAAGGGCCATAGGTGAGAAAGGTAAATTGTAGACTAATGTCATTCATGAACACTGATACAAAAAAGTCCATATGAGGTTAATTATAAGTAAATCTTATAATAAATATTAGAAGAGGATAATAACATGATCAAGTGTTTTTGTTTTAGTCGATGTTCTGTTGCTGTGAAAAAATACCTGATAACTCCTAAGGAGGAAATGTTTATTTTGGCTCATGATTTCAGAGGTTTCAGTCCATGGTCTCTTGGTCCTGTTGTCTTTGGGGGTGTAACAACACAGTACATCATGGTGGGGAGTATATCACAAAGCAGATGCTCATGTCATGGTAGTAAGGAAGTACAGAGAAAAGAAGAAGAAGAAGGGTCAAGCTCCCGATATCCCCATCAGGCACATGCCCCCGTGTGGCCCTTACTTCTCTATTTGAACGCACTCCTAAAAACCCCGCTGCAAATAACACAAGTTGGGGACCAAACCTTTAACACATAAGCCTTTGGGGGTCACTTATGCAAACCATAGCAGGGGTTTATACTAGTATGCAAGTTTAATATCTGATCACTAAAATATTTTTTAGTAAACTAGAATCAGGAAGGAAATTCCTTAATCTGATTTTTAAAACTACAAGAATCCTAGAGCAAACATCAAATTTAATAGTAAAATATCAAAACCTTTCCCTCTGAGATTGTGAACTAAGTAAGATTGCTTTCTGTGACTGTTTCCATCCAATCTTTTTTTTTTTTTTCCTGGTACCAGGGATCCAACTCAGGACCTTGCACTTGCAAGGCAGGTGCAGCACCACTGAGCTAATCCCCAGCTCCATCCACTCTTATACTGGAAGTCTTAGACAATAAGAGCACGAAAAAGAAATAAATGTTATCCAAAGATTAGATATAAAGAAATGATGCTCTCATTATTCATGGATAATGATTATATAAGTTGAACATTGTTTTAAATTTTCAAATAGATTATAATTAATACATTTGAGGAGTTTTAGATATAAAATCAATATTTAAAAATCATTTGAGAGACATTCATGAAGATATATACTTAAAAGAATATGTCATATGGACAGGCTGGAAGATTCAATTCTCAACCTTTCCCAAGTAATTTTAGAGATCTAATGATATCCCAACTCAAACTGTAACGGGTTCTTTTGGAATAATTGAAGATGACCATAAACTCAAATGGAAATAGAAAGGGCTTCAAAAATCTAAGACATTTTTGAAAAAGAGTTCTTTGAAAGTTTTGTATGTAAGACTCCAAGACATTAAAACTTGTAATAATCAAGATATGGTGGAATTTGTACAGAGATAAAAAAAATACCAATAGAGCAAAGTATAAAGCCCTAAAACAGACTCTTACACTATTATGGCTTATACCTAGATGTCCCCTGAAAGCCTCACGCACTCAGGCAGGACTTTTCAGAGGTGACTGGATCCAGGATGTGTGAATATAGATTAAGGATGTGTGGTGACTAAATTGGTCCCTGACTGGTTTGCCATTATTCTGCATGTGGATGATGGGAAGCTCCACTTTGGGCGTGGGTAGCACCAATCAATAGGTTTGTAGCCTGGATGGGATATGAAGGGAAAAGTGGAAGTCAGGCTTGCTGCCTCCTCCTGCTCTGCCAATGGACTGTTCCTCTATGATGCCCCTCGATATGACACCCTGCCTTGGAGCCAGCTGACTATGGACTGAAACCTCTACAAACTGTGAGCCAAAATAAACCTTTCCTCCTTTAACTAGTAGGTGTAGGGTATTTTGTTTCAGCAATGAGAAATACATACATGAACATTTGATATATGGCTGAGGTAACAGAGCGGGGCAGTGGTGAAAAGATAAATGGTCAAATAATGATGCTGGAACAACTGGACATCATTTAAGGATCTTATATACTATTCAACTGATAATTGTGGCTGCATTAAAAAGCTATTTACAAAAGACAAAGCTTTAAAGATTCTATGGGAAAAATATATTTATAACTTCAGGGTAGAAAAGTATTTCTTAATTGAAACATAAAAAAATACTAACCATAAAGGAAACCCACATTTATAAAAGACAGCATTAAAAAAAGAAGACAATTTTTGGTATAGAATGAGTGAAGCTAACTGCCAACATATATAATTAATGAGAGCCTAATATCCACTATATAATATGATAATATAAAGTATACTGATATATACTAATACAGTGTACATACTATAATATACTAACATCTGGAAGCTAATGGCCACCACTATGAGTGTCTGTTATAGTTATAGAAGCTAAAGGTAACTTTCATTAACTTCATGAAGTCTTTATAAATTTAGTATTAAAATATTTATTCAAGTTTTTCTTCTCCTGATGTATACAGTTTTGGTGGACTCTGTATATCCATAGGATATAAACAGCCCAAGAGAAAATTTGACAAAGACTCAGACAGAGACCTCATATAAGAGGAAATCTAAACAGCCAATAAATACATAAAAGCTCAGTTACCAAGGAAATGCAAATTTTCTACCACTCTACTCTTTTCCTATTGTCAAAAGTTAACAATTTTTACCAGAGCAGAAATTCAGCATTGAGGATCGGTAAAAATATAAGCTAGAAATAGTAAATTTTGGAAGCTATTTAACATTATATCATAAAATTCGGGCCAGGGATTTAGCTCAGTGGTTCGGTGGCCTGCCTTGCAAGCGCAAGGACCCAAGTTCAATCCCCAGTACCAAAAAAATAAAAAAATTCAAAAAAAAATTAGGGAAACACATGGTCTTTGATCCAGCAGTTCCACTCCTAACTCTATACAATACAGACTACAGACTTATGTTCATCAAGATATTTGTCCATATGTTCATGTAACTGAATACAAATAAGTAGATTATTCCTTAGTTATGTTACTATTACTTTTTATTTGGTGGATTTATTCTCATATTACATTAGGTTACCGTTCCACTGTAATCAACAAAATAAAGAGTCATTGATTTCAGATGGTAGGTAGTTTATAGAAATAATAATAATTTTGTAAAAGCAAAAGAACCACTAGAATGAAATCTTTTAAAAAAATGGACCTCCTATAAAAGATATATGTCCAAACTTCATCGTGGTGTTGTTTATAAATGCAAAATTGGAAATAACTCCATATTAGATAAGGTGAAGCTAGATGCTACGGATAAAAGTTCACTTTTTCCTTCCATATTAGCCCAGTGCAGAATCTCCTAATAGGGATCCTTCCCAAGCAGCTCTCATTCTAGCAGTGATGCAAGAACAGAGTTTTCTTCTATATCATGGCTCCACCATCTTCCATATATGGCTTTCAAGGTCATCCAGAGGTCATCTCCAGTCTCCATGGAGGGGAAAGGTCATGGAAGATCATGTATGGGAGGTTTGTATAGATTCTTTCCCTTATTGGAAGAGAGGCTGGAAAATGCCATCCAGACTCATCAACAGGTGGGCGGTGGTTTGCTATTAATCTTTGCCACAAGCCAAAATATCTATAAATGACAGACATTGTTTATAATGTATAGTTTGTGTCTCTTAACTACGCATGCTGTCACAGATAAAATCTAACAAAAGTAATACTGAGCAAAAAAAGACAGACCCGAAAGAACAGTTAGACTGGGCTTTCATTTTTATATCTACATAGTTGTGTATAGTTTTTAAAAAATAGCCAAAGCAGAACTATGTTGTTTAGGGAAATACTATAACAGAAGCAAGGGAATTGTAATTATAGTTGGGAAAGGTTCAATGGCCTTCGGGGAAGCTGGGAAGTTGGGTGGGAAGCCTATGTCAGGGGCTCCCAGCTGCCAGTTCTGGCCCTTGAACAGCAGGTGTCTGGGTGCTTTTGAGCTTTTCTTCACACTTATTTTGCAGGCACACACCAAAGTTCAAAAATCCAGATGTGTTTTCTACCTTCACCTAAGAGGGCTGTGCTGCGTTACACAGAGAGCCCTGTTTCCCTCTGGCGGGGACACCGGTGCCCTCTAGCCATCACATTTCCCTGTGTCCCTTCTGGATTCCCAGCACCCTCCAGTCCTAATTTTCTCTGATTTACCATGCTGAAAGGGAAGAAAAATTTGTGCTACCATTTGACATAATTGCTAAACACCCGATTCGGTCCCCATAGGTCCCTGCATAAATGTTATTATCTGCTGTTGTCTCCCATAATTACTATCCCTTTCCTGGGTTGATGAACAGTTCCTGCCACCTCCTAGCTTTGCAGTTAACGAAACACCACTCTGCTACGGGTATTGCTACTCCTGATCTCTTTATCTTTGTTTCCTCTAGTAACTTGTAAATTCCAGTGACTCATCTCTTTCTTGTTCCAGACACTTAACTTTCAAATCTGTATTTTCCACCCTCCAGTGCACAATTTGTTTTACATTCTGTTGTGTCTCCCTTTCATCATCCTTGAATTCTACAGCTGGGAAAAGCCTTCCTCCTGCTACGCAGCCCTTGAACATCTTTGTTTTTCCATTTCGAAGACTCAAACACTCAGCTTTTGAAGGTGGATAATTTGAAGTATTCCCATGTCCCCTTGCATAAAAGGCGTTTGTGCTGGTGTCCTTCAGCAGAAACTTCTCTCTGCCTCCTACTGAGATATCCAAAGGGTTGGTTGGCTTCCAGCCCTCTTTTCCAGAAATGGTGGCATTTCAGTGGCAAGATTCCCACTACCTCTCGATGGTGAAGTGAATTGGAATAGGATGTTCAGTGTAAAAGGGAACAACGTCGGATGGCTGGGGCGCTTCCCCATGTGGTCCTCGGGTCACCACAGAGGTCCAAAGCCCAGGTTCCATGCAGAAAAGCAGACTTGGGAAGCCTTTTCTTTCCTTCTTTCTTTTGGTCACTTTCAGGAGCGACATCCACTTGTGACAACCACTGGAGAGGGAAACTTTTGATGCAGAATTTCTATTCTGTTTTTTCTCCCTGAGATACCTCCAGAATGCTGCTGAACTAATTTTCAGGCTGTTTAGAGTTGAACTCTAGCCATATTGTCACAACCTATGAGCGGTGAGTTTTTTCTCTTTTGAGAAAAAGATACCAACTACAGAACTACTACTCACAGTTCTACAAGTAAATATGTAAGCAGGCCCAGAAGCTGGCAAGCCTCGATATGTTACAGGAAATAATACTGGAGATGAAATGTGAAATATTGTATCTCCCAACCTGTTAACTATATGATATGCTGAGTTCTTATCTCTAGAAATTGAAGAATGAGTTCTAGGAATGGTAGAGGTTAAGAATAGGAAGATATTTATTAATAGGAAAGCTCCTGAGGGGTAGGAGGGGGGGACCCGAGCCCCACTTTACAGAGGAGTTTTATAGAGTGAAATCCAGGTGGGTACAACATGGGCCACAGCCATGAACATCCAATGAGGTTACATGTACAGTCACTTAGGTAATGGTGATCCAATTGGGAAACGAGACATGTAACAAGTATGGATGGAAAGAACAAAGATTCTCTTAGGAAGTGGTCAGTTCAGAGGTCTCCTGTCACCCACCAAGTCGGTTGATGTCTTTCTAGACTTCATTAGGCCCAGTGTTTGTTCCTTGAAAAAGTATGTAGATCTGGTCATCTAGTCTTTATCTTGAGGCCTGGTTTTCAGCTGATGTGTCTCCAGTGCAGCTTTTTCACCCTTGTCCAACCCTCTCGAGGACCCAGTGCCATCTGACTATCTATAATATTTCCACCTCGCTTGTTCATCTACTGTAACAGGCAGAGCCCCCAAGATACCTTCTGGCCATTTTCCCATGGCTGAACTTCAGACCCGGCTATCATCCACTTTCCTGAGTTTTGCCTTTTGGCTTCAGTGTCCCATATTCAAGGCCCATGATTTTAAAGGGTGCTTTGGGAAAGCGAATTCTATCACACCTAAGTGAGATATTATGCAAAGCTTCCCACAGCTGCCCTCCTCTTTCTCCTGTAAATTACCTTGGACAGGCCTATGGCAAAGAATGCGTCCCCATTTTGATTTAAAAATTTTTTTTTTTAAATGCCACTTACTACTTTCAAAAACACATCCAAACTAATGCAGTAAGTTACAAAAAGCCAATCAATCTGGATGACTCATTTAGCACTTCTGGTATTTTTAGAAGATAATTTAAAATGTTAGAGCTGTTAAAAAATTTAAAAAGCAGAGATTCAAAACTGTGCCTGCTAAAAAGAGAAAGCATCTATTTTGTCATTGTTTTCACAGGTCCCAAGTGCTGAGACAACCTGATGCTAATGCTGTCTTGTTGCACTCTTGTTATGTACTGTCAAACCGAAAAGACAACTTACCTTTATGTTGGCCTATGGAAATACATCTGGTGGAAAAATGTTAAAAATTTCAATTTAATAGGACGTATTGGTCATATAAAGGTTCATCAGTCCTATCAGATCCTTGGCATTTTAAGAGTGCTCTGAATCTTCAATAATTGTTTGCAGGAAAAGTAATTTTAAAAGACTAACATAAATAATGTTCAAAATATCATGTAGAAGGTGCTTATTTTTAACAAACTTCCTCCTACTTGAACCACATAAAATATTTTTGAAATGTTTTATTTATAAAAGAGAATAAATAGGATACTTTAAATGATGTTTCATACATCAGCTACAGTCAAGAAATTATAAATTAAGGCTTCTGGCTACTCTCAAGTTAAGCAAGCACA
>NW_022900937.1:12603797-12620871 GCF_012274545.1 Fukomys damarensis
CACACACACACACACACACACACACACACACACACACTTAACTGATATGCTGGCAATTGTCACCTTAAAATTGCATGAATTTTTCTGGTGAATCTCCCACACGGAACAGTAACATAAAAACGATTTGGGCTGAGGTCACTTACTTACTGGATCCCTCGCACAAATAATGCTTTCTAGGAAACTTTCTTACTCAAAGAACATGCACTTTTTCTGTACATTTAATACACCCTTTTCTCCTAAAATTTCCTCTCTGATAAAAATTTTAAAGGAATCCTAAAATACCATCAATCATAAAGTAAAATTTGCATATCAGTAGGGTATCTGTAGTCAGAGAAGGGAATGCATGGGTGGGGGAGGGGAAGGCATTCAGCTGCTGGTCTTTCAAACAAATAAGGCAGATGAGTGTCCTTTTCATGCTTCTTAAAGCAGCCAAGGCCTACTCTCAAACACCCCCAGAACATGGGGAATCTCTCTTCCCTGATCTGAATATTATCCTGGGCTCCCTCCATCCTGTGTGTTAGCACAACCAGTTCAGGGTTGTGCCCTAAATCCTGGAAAGTCACAAATCACTGGTTCAAACAGACCCGCTTCTTCAAAGGGGAGAAAGGGGAGTGGTGAAGGGAGAGGGAGGAGAGATGCTTAGAGTGATTTAAGACCCCCCTAGGGGAGGGGTTTTGGCACCTGGGCCATTATACTGGGACAAGTACTATCTGGCAAGTAACAAGAGACATTGAAATGTAAGAGGGGCTGATTAGGATGGTTCAATCTTCCCTGGATTAGCCCAGCATTTGATATAAATAAGTAAACACCCAAATCACTTCCACTACAGCCCAAAATGTCTCCCCTTTCACTTTCTTTCTCTGGTTTTCTAAAAGCGTGAAAGGGACTAGAGATTAGAAAAAGAGGTCTTGTGTATTCAAAGTGCTAATTCAGAACTTCTTTCTCTAATGCACTCATGAAACATTTTAATTGTCTGACTTTGCATTCAAAAGCCTTGTTTGTGACTCCTAATTGCAGGCTGGTTTGAACAAATAATTGAAATGCATGACTTGTGGGGCCTGCTTAAACAATTATAATGTGCTTTGCCGCTAGGTGCCGGTCCCCCTCCCGCCTCGTCCCTTTTTGCATAATGACAAGCAGCCCCTCTTGATATTTGCAGCCCAGTTAAAACCTTGCTAATTTGCTGCACCACAATCGAGGCTGTGGCCGTGGCTGTACCTGCATTAGTGCTTGCAACAGCAAAAATGGCTCTCATAGTTCAACTGAATGTTAAGAAGACCTTTTCATTTTCTGCTGAGAGAATCCCACTGGGGTTTTGTTTTCAAAATACAAATCTTTCATGTGCCTGTTAGTTTTGTATCTACACACAATTTACGGAGCTATTTCCCTGAAAATTCTCCCCCAGGCTGATTTTCAAGAATCCTCAGCAAAATGGTTTACAAATGATGAGAAGGGTCCAGGTCCTGGGAATGTGGGACCTCACACAGGGATGCTGCAGGAAAATGACTCTCAGTCATTTTCTAGAATCTAGAACAGTGACAGACGCTGCTCTGTCCCAGCCTCCTAGTAGGACTCAGAGGTTGAGGACTGCACTCATTGTGTTTTGAACATTAATTTTTTTTTTTAAGATCATGGTAAAATACAGGTAACCAACACCTTGCCAACATAAATATGTTTAAATATCCAGTTCTGTGGCTTCACATGCAGTCACACTGCTGGGCAGCCAGCACTGCTGTCCATCTATTGAACGAACTCTTTTCACCTTACAAAACCAAAACCAAATCACCACGAAACAGTAACTGCCTGTTTCTCCCTCTCCTCAGCTCCCCACACCCCTTCCCCTTGCTGTTCCTGAGAATTTAACTATTCTAGATAGAGCATTTAAAAGAAAACTACTTAACCTGACATATTTTAAGACATGATAAACATTTCACTTTTTAGAAATAAATTCTGCCTTCAGTGGAATATCTAGTTCAGTAATTCACAATTCTCCTATTATCGGACTTATTTCTGCTTGGGTGGGAGGAATGCATAGGAGATTTTTATAAAAAGTAGATTCAAAAAACATTCACTGTTTCAAGCTTTCAATTCTGCCTGATAAAAATAGCACTTGCTCTGCGTATCTCTGGGGTGGTGGCCTGGGTCTTGGCAGGTGGCCGCAGGAGGGAGCTGCTGGTGGTCCAGGCGCTGTGTTTCATACACTGTCAGCTCTAAGCTCGGTTCTCTTTTACAGATGAGAAGATGAAGCTCAGGAAAGCTGGGTAACTTGCCCAAAGTCACACAGCCCCTCTGTGGGGAGAACTGGATCCAAGGCAGGCCAGGGAGACTTCAAAGGGCTTTTCAAGATGCTGAGCTGCACAGCAGGAAGGATCCACAGGAAGTTGTATTTCAAAGACACTGCCTGTTCAGCTGGGAGGAGTGGGGATTAACACCAACTTGTCCCAGGACAGGTGTAACGTGGAGGAGGGGAGCTATGGGAGGGGAATTCCTAGCCATTGTTATGAATGCATTGTACCCAGCAGGTGATAGTAGAACCTTACATGGAGAATCACTGGCCTAGTGTTTCCTGGTTTTATTAGTCTCTAGAAAAGAGAGAGTCTTTTCATAACTCATAAGAAAACCATTTACCCCAATACCCCTAACTAGGCTTGACTGAGTCATTATCATGCATCTGGAAATACAGGCAGCCTCACTCTCCAGGTCACACACTTAACACTCCCCTAGACACAGTCTTCTTGCAGGAAACACAAGAAGAGCCTCAGAGTCTCGTTCATTCAGCTCTCCGACTTCCATGGAGGGCCTGGGGCGATCACTGAGCCAGACTGCACAGAGCAAGCCGCTCTGCTCTGGGACAGGTGGACCAGGCCACCTGAAGCGCACATTTGGCTCTTACAAGCCATAGCAAGTGACAGAGAGCATCTACTACTTCCCAGGATGGCAGGCAGGTAGTCGATAGTACCTCCTAGAGAAGGTATGGACAGCCTCTCTCTTAGATGGAAATTTTCATTTTAGTAATCTTCTTGCCTAAAACATCATCAACATCCTTCTGCTTCCTAGAAGCACAGATTAAAAATTCAAATGTATGCTATGGAAATCAAATGATACAAACATCTATAATAGACCTCTTTATATTTTTATTTAGTCTATTTTTATATTTATATATATTTAAATATATATGTTTATATTTAGTCTTCATTCATAGCAGAATGGTTAAGACAATACCTTTGGAACTTAACTCAAGTTCACATCCTGCATCTTTGTTTATTAGATGTGTGATCTAGAGGAAATTACTTAGCTTAGCCTCAGTTTCCTCATCTGCAAAATGGAAACTACACCAGCATGTATTTCAACAGATAGCTGAAACCATTACCTAAGTCACATACTGAATAAACACAATATACTATTATTTCAAATTGAAAGGTAGGATTATAAAATATTCTTGTCAAAAAAAAAGATTTCATCAGGGGCTGGGGATTTAACTCAGTGGTTCCGCTGTCTGCCTGGCAAGCACAAAGTTTTGAGTTCGATCTCGAGTACCAATAAAAAAAAAAAAAAGAATTTCATCAGAATTGCTTCCACTTAAAGATTTCAAATCATTCATAATGTAGGAGAACATTAAAAAATATATAATGTAAGGGAAAACAGCAGACATTTCCAGAATTGTGGTGTACTCCATAGAACAACTAGCAGTCTCCTGTTGACGATTATCTAACAGTAAGAGCCTTCCGGTTAGTCCCATGCTAGTATGTATGCCCGATGGCCACTGGTCATAGCACTGGTCCCTGCAGAGCAGGCCTGAGACCTATGCAGTGGATGAGAAGCTGGTGCTGTGCCCACCGAAGATAGCCAGTAAGTACCTGAGGGAGGGAAGAACCCAAGGTTCTGTCCCCAACCCCTGCTTCTCTCACCGCCACCTCTGCCCCTTAACTACTGGGTCTCAGGCACTGAGATCATTTTGATTTGCTTTTGTAACTGCTGCTAGGAGAGCAGGTGAGATAGAATAAACAGAAAAACTGAAACCACCCAAGGTCTCGGTGCTGACTTACCTTCTGTAGATTTGAGTCACTGACTACCACCTGCATCCCTGGGAAGCCACAGCTGACTCAATCTGTGCCATTTGTCTCATGAAGGAGGGCACACATTCAAAGGCAGATCTGCTTACTCAGCAGCTGGCTCTTGGTTATTCACTGAGACTTTCGGGACTTAGAAGTGTTCATGGAAGAACCCAAAGTCTGTGAAAGTGGCCTTCCTTGCTCAGTATTTCGGGTGTGTTTTCTGCTGAGGATATCTTTCCGTCGTTTTCATCTTTAAATACCGATCCAACTTGACAGGACACACACAAGGTTGGGATGATATAAGCATCAAAATGAATAATTGATTGTGGAAGACTGAAGCTCATTGAATACCTAAAAACTCTAATGTCCATGATACTCAGAAAGCAAACCACAAACAAATGCTACTTGTTTTCATTAATATAGGCCATTGCACCAACTCCTGAGTCTGGAAATTGATAAAAGGAAAGGAAAAGGATTACGTTCTTTCCCAGTCAAAGCCCTATTTTAGGGTAACCACTAAGTCCCTGTTGATGAGGTAACTCCTCCTTTAAGTGGCTATCTAATGTAGAAGGCATTGTCAAGCCTCAACAATGCTACCCTAAAATGTGGCATCTTGGAAAGTGAGAAAACTACAGAAGCAGAAAGGTCAATTTCCGATTTTTCTCCTGCCTTGCTATTTGAGAATTGACCATAAAAGAACTCTGACCTGCCTCTGCTGAAAGTAGGTCATGAGATCCTTACCTGAGAATCCGTGTCCTGCCCTGCACTTGGAGAAAGAAACAAAAACAGAAGACTGCCAAGAAGCACCTGGTCAGACAGGCTTTGGTAATTGTCCCCATTTTGTTACCATTGGTCACACCCTTGTTACCAAATGATGTGACTCCTGCTCAATCATCAAACCTAAGCATAATAATGCACAGATTCTTTTGGATCTTTGGCGGCTGTCATGCAAAACTGGTTAAATAATACTCATTTCACTTGTTCACTTGTCTTTTGTTACAGGGTATCAGTTATGAACTTCGTTGCTGGGTAAGGAAAAGATACTATTTTTCTCCCCTACCAATGGCTGAAATTAGAATCACCTATTCAAATCCCCAAAGAACTAAGAGTCAAGCAAGGATAATCTATACACAACAGGAAAAAGGAAATTAGATTCATACAGTACCAATGTCCCAGCTCTCTTTCGCTTCCCCCAGATTTCTCAGTAGTCACAAGTCACTGTCTACCGTGGGGCATCAGGCTGTGACAACTAAACCCATACTCAGTCTTAGCATAGAGAAGTGGGACTTCCAGACATTACGTACTTCTTGATGTATAAGTAGATAGTACACTTCCGGACATCCTCATTTCACCTGGATCTAGTCAAGATTACAGGAAATACAAGTTACCAGAATAAAATGAAAGGCAGCAAAAGAAGAAAAAAACCCATCCAATTCAAGAACTGAGATGCATTCTACAGGACAACTGGCCTCATACCATCTAAATCATGAAAATGGAGAAGGAACAGAGATGGACCCTGGCATAGATGATCCACAAGAATTATAATTATGGAAGTGGTTAGTGGGCGAACCAGGCCGGACTGGATGGACAGTACATACTTGCTAAATGTAAGAGTGGATGAGTGCGTAAAAGAAAGAATGAGATAGAAAAGATCACTGTGCTCTTGGGAGAGGTGCTGTGCTATGTAGCAGCTGACGGGTGGCAGAGCCAGGAGTAAAGCTTGACCTATCAGTCCTGAGGTTCTTTCATCATCTCTCTCTATTTTTGCTTTTTTCATGTATAATTTAATTCTATATTTTAAGTCTGAAGAAACAAGACTAAACATCATGTGTAGTTCCTCATTGGATTCTGGTCTGAGTAAGCCAGCCGTGAAAGACATTTTGAGCTTCTAGAAGTCAGAAACTGACCAGCAATGGCTACTCTACTGGATCTGATGATTCTATCAGCTGAGATAATGGTATTTTGGTTATATGGAAAGCAATTTGTTCTTCTTTTCTAGAAATGCATACTCCAGTTTTTAGAGGGGAAAGTCACGACACCGGTAATTTTTATATTCCAGAGTGAGGAATTTGGTGAACCACTTAAAGTAGCAGGTTAATACTACTGAATCTAGGAAACAAATATATGGATATTTATTAGGTTATTCTTTTTATGGAAGTATTCATAATAGTAAGACAGAGATAGATAGAGATGAGACCTAGTCAGTGAAAGCACTGAGTTCTTTCATTTCTCAATGAAGTGAACAATTTTGCATAATTAGGATTTGAATATCAAAGAAAAAATTTTGAAACAGCTATTTTCTAAGCATGTAGCATCAGTGGTAACTTATTAGTAGAGATAACTTTGTCCTTAAACATGTTCAGACTGCATGCATTTGCATACCACTGAAGTGCACAACATCACTGAGGATGTGTTTCTCATACAGTGTGCAGGAAATACTGCTTCTTCTGAGGGTCCATGAAAACCTGGGGGAGGAACGTGCAGAGTACGAGTGGTGAATCTAGTGGATCCCAGACTAGAGCACCCTGTAGCTCTCTGCTGTTGGAAAATCTGAGAAGCTGTGGCTCTGAGGTAAAACATTTAACTGTTTGGTGGTGTTTGGGACAGGGTCTCACTATGTATCCCAGGCTGGCCTCAAACTCATGATCCTCCAGCCTCGGCTTCCTGAGTGCTGGGATTCCAGGCGAGCACTACCACAGTAAAAGCATTCTGAAACACATTCACACAGTTAATTCTAAGCAGACACCAGAGAGGTTCACAGGGTGACTTGGCTTCTGCTTGATACTTTGGGGACCTAGATGAATTCAGATATCAGACAGCTTGAGAGATGGAAAGACAGCACTTCCTTCCTTCCTATCTTGTCTATCTGGTGTATAACTCTATAATGACCAACAGAAGGGGAAGTATGAAAAAAACCAAAACAGGGAGAAGACTGTGTATTGATTACTGTTTGGCATTGGCAGACCTGGGTTTTAGTTCCAGTTTTGTCTCTAATTGCTTGTCTAACACAGGACTTAGCCTCCCAAAGCTCTTTGATCTGCTTCATTAAAATCAAAAACTCCCCCTCTTCTTCTTTTCCATCCTACCACCCACCCATCCATGCATTCATCCCTTCATTTCATGAATGTTCTTAAGGATCAGTAGATGCCAGGCACCGTACTCCACTAGGAAGACAAATCTGCTTCCAGAAAAATGACACTTTCCAAAGCAGTGCATATGATTGTTGTTTCTGTCAGGCTCCATTCCCTGCTTGTCCTCCTTGTGCACAACTGAGAATGGCTGCAGGACCTTTTAAGATGGCCAGATCCAGGAAACTACTGGGTGAATATCAACGATCAGAATAAAAACAACACAACAGCTCCCTTAAGACTTTGAAACTGACCTGGTATCAGCTTGACCTGGGATGCACAGCTTGCAGCCCACAGACAGCAGAATGCGTGGCTCATGGCCTGTCTGGCTACAGCTGCTTGAAATATTCCTTACACTGCAGCTTATCAGAACTGGGGAAATTAGAGCAGGAGAAAGTGCATCCGAGCTCAACTTTGGATGCACTGTTTCCATTCCAAGTTGATTAACTGAGGTGAAATCTCTTGTTCTGTCCTGGCATTGGAAGTCCAGAAAAACAAGCCCCCAAAAGTAGGTTCACAGGCAGTGTACTCTGCAGAGCTTCTCCAGTCTACTAAGAAGCACTTCAGAGCTTTGAACTCATCTCTCTCCTGTCACCAAGAGGACGTGTTTGTGTAGGAGTGGCACAAGAACAAGACAAAGGACAGGACTTCAGGGTCAGACCAGACCTGGGGGAGGGGAGCCTCTTCTATAACTGTTTCCTCTTCTGTAACCCTGAGCAAACTGCAGAACCTATTTCAGACTGTGTGTGTTGGAATTAGATGAGATAATGCCCAGACACAGCAAATACACAAGACATAGTAGTTACTATTGTTATAGCTAGGCAGAGAAGTATGTTATGTACCTGAATTATGTTCAGTTGTGTTGGTTTTGGAGAGATCAGAGAAACATAATTCTTACCCAAAAGTTCTCAACGTATTAAAGTTCCAGTAGAAGTTTTTGGCAAAGATCACAATGCAGAGGCCTTCAAGGTAGGAATTGCTCATTAGTTCTTCCAGGGTCTTGTTCCTCTGTTCTCCCCATAGTGTGTCCCAGTGGATGTGCATTATCGATGGTGTATTCCTTTTCTGATCTAATCAGCCAACGCAGAACATCATGAGAACAATATAGTGATTGCCTTGTTTCCAACAATTATACTAACCCCATCATTTCCATGACGGAGTCATCCTTCAACAGCATGAGCCCTGCAGAGCTGTAGACAGCTCCATCTATGCTTTGTTTGTTTTCTTTTTTGGTACTGGGGATCAAACTCTGGTCCTTGCACTCGTGAAGCAGGCAGCAGAACCACTGAGTTTAAATCCCCGGAGCAAGATAGCTCCTTCTGTGAGGCCAGCTCTCCCATGCGCCTGACCACTGGGGCTGGAAGAGCCTGATGGAACTTTGAATGCTGGGGATGTTCACAGGCAAGAACGATGTGAGGAATTTGGAAGCATCTGCAGTGGGACAGGAGAGCACATCCATCTAACGGAAGTACATACAGTAGGGGAGTATTACGAGCCACCTTGGACACACAAAAGAGGAGAAATGACTGCAGCTCAGTTTAGCTTTAACGTCAGCACAGTCACTCCGCCACCAAGAACTTGTAGAATGATTTTTTTTCTTGCTCTTGGTGACCATTAATTATGATGGTCTAGGTGGGTCACAGGGGCATGGCCCTGCAGACTCTATCTAGTTCCTAGCCTTTTCCTCTCCAGCATGCTTCCCCTGTGCTGCTCTGCTTCCTGGCTGCCACGAAGGGATCTTTGTTCCACCACACCATTCTGTCATAATGCTCTGTCTCACCTCAGATCCATGGCAACGGAACCAGCCAACTGCAGACTAAAAGCCTCCGAAACTACGAGCCAAATAAGCCTTTCTTCCTTTAATATGTACATATCAGGTATTTTACCTCAGCAATAGGAAAGCTGACTAATAATGCACCATCCTCCAAAATACTCAGCTCCAACAACTAGACTTGAAGTATTTTTTCTGTTTGAGGCATTGATATTTCTTTGATTCTGGAAGAGGAACTAAGAGGAAAAACCCAAGTAACATTTTCTTGTGCAAATTTGCAAAAATACAGCTCTGCCTCAGCAGTCCCTAAGCCTCTGGATGACCCTTTCCTTGCATGGCACAGAGACAGACCCACTGCTAATCCCTAGAGCTAGCAAGTTTCAATGAAAAGGGTTGTGAATTGTGGATTATTAGGGTGAGTAATCTTCTTAACTGACTTTTAGAAAATTTGCCTTTTTAGAAGGCCTGTTTCTCCTAAACAGAAAATCATTCTTGAAAGTTAAAAAGTAAACAATAGTAAAAGACTGATCATGAACAGTATATTACCAGTATGATTTCAAGTTAATTTTTTGTCAGTATGCATATCTATATATGGATATAATAGAAAATGTTTATGGTTTTTAAAGTTTTCTTGGTAATGGCTAATTGTGACCTAACTTCTTTTACCAGTTTGATATATATATTTCCCTGATTAAAAAAATCAACTAGTTGAAGTATCCTAAGGATTATAAGCATAAGCATGAGGAAGGCTGCTCTTTTGTGAGCAAAACATCTGTTATTTCCCCTGGTGGAGGACAACAGTTACTGCTCCTAGTTGGCCTTTCAGGACATGGAGCCCTCAGATGCTGCGTAGTGATGACTTCATGGTCTAATCTCCGTACATTTATAAATTCTGAATCTAGGCCTCCCATGTTTGCTCTCTTCCTTGGTAAAGGGAACTTCCACAAGAAATGAGAGTACTATACCTTTCAAGCTAACTCTTCTTAGCTAGGAACACAGGTACAATTCTCCTTAGTGCTTTGCTAGGTGAAACTCTCTAGGTTCTCTGGTGTTTTCTTTAGCCACACAAGATTTTTTCAGGCAGTGGGAGCCAAAGTCCCCCACCAACTGGCAGGAAGTAGGAAGAAAACCCCCAACACTTCAAACTTTAGTTGATTTCCCAATATGTTGATCAGTTCTCTGTCGCTGAGACAAAATATCTGCAGAAGTTGACTTAAAGGAGGAAAGGCTTATTTTGGCTCATGGTTTCAGAGGTTTCAGTCCCTGGTCAGCTGGCTCCATTTTAGCTGGCAAGGCAGAAGCATCATGGCAGAAGGGTGCAGTAGAGAAAGGCTGTTTACTTCATGGGAGCTGGGAAGCACAGAGAGTGAAAGAGCCAACCAGGAAAGAGTCAGGGACAAGATATGGTCTCCAAAGTCATGCCCTATGACCCACTCTCTGCACCTAGGCTTTACCTTTCAAGTTATGAGGGTCACCTTCCAAAAATGCCATCAAATTATGATCTCATTAATCCTCGAATGGGTTTGCAGCCCTCATGATCAAATTGCTTTCTGAAATCCCTGCCTTGGAACACATGATACTCTTAGGGGATATTTTAGACCTAAACTATAACCACCAAAAATAGAAGAAGCTACACGTCTTTTCCTGTTCTCAGATAGAGACACCTGATCTCATAAAAAATGTGAAAAGCAAGCTTTCAATGTTCATTGATATATACTTAACTTTTATTAATGTTTCAGGCCTCTTCTGTAAGAACACCCCTCCCTAACGCCTCAGGTCAGTAGATCCTCTTGGTGTACATTATCTCTGTACTCATGCACTTTGTATTTTCATTGTGCCATGGAGCACTGCTATAGTGATTATTTGTGGGGGTTTTGGTGTGTAACTCTTCATTACTTCCATCTGACTATGAAGGGAAAGACTATGCTTGTGTTTTTCCTGTCATATTCTTATAGAGTTTGAACACCGATAAATAGTTCTGCAGAACTTGTATTTCTGGGCCTCCCTTATTGTAGAAGTCCATAGCTCATGGGTATGAACAATAATACCTTAAACTCATCCCAGAAATAATTTACATTTTAATAGAAGCCCTTAGGATAATTTTAGATGATACGAGGACTTTTTCAGGAAATACAAGTTTGCTTTAATGTAATTTAGAAAATAATTATAAATATACACTGAATACTTTCACAAATACTGCTTTGGATGAAACACGTATAAAAAAGTCAATCTAAAGAAAAATATCAGATAAATAGAAGAAAAAGTAGATCACTGACCTGGCAGATATTGAGAAGGCAGCTTGTGATCATGAGGTGTAAGAAGCAGAAAAGTCTCTCTGCCCTCCACGTATCACTGACCTCAAACTGACCACAGAACCTGGGGAGTTCACCCTCCGAACTTTGACTTGACTTCTCTCCTAAAGGCGGTCATGTGACTAGCGGCCTGCCTATACCTCTTTAGAGGAGGCGTGTCACCCAGGGGGGCCAAGAAAAGTCTGAACAAACAGACCTTGGTAAACCCCTTACGGTTTCTTACCATTGATTGTACCCTTTTGTTCTCCAGTCATGCTTCTGCTTGACAGTCCACAAAAATATACAAATTTCCCTATTTCTTGGCTTTTGAAGACTCCCATGTCACGTAAAATCTACATTTTTGAAATCTTATGTACTTTCTCTTGCTAGTCTATCTTTGTTACTGGGGTGTCATGAATATTGCAATGTGTGAGAAAAATTTCTACTGTAGGTACAGTAAATAGCTTAAGTTTGGGAAACACGAAGAACTCAAGAGACATGAACAGGAGAGGTACTCAGTGAATATCCATTCACCCCTGTATTTAGTAAACATGTGTTGAGCTCCTACCATATGTCCCGAGAGCTAAAGAAACAATGGTGATCAAGACAGAAAGGACTTCTTCCCTCACCAAGGGAGAGCCATTCACTGAAAGGAGCAAGCAGATGAATAAATGAACTAGGAAGGAATGGAAGGAAGAAGAGAGGGGAGGGGACTTTAAAGAATATATTAAGGGTAGGGGAGAACATTTTTGAGCTGGATAGTCTCTTAGCATGTCCTCAAATTATACTACCTTCCTACACTTTCTACTTCCTATGGACAAAGGCAAGACAGACCCTTTGATTTGCCCTTTATGTTTTAGGCTCAATGCAAATAGATCTTTTCATCAATGAGTGTCTTCTTTAGCAATATCTAGGTCCATCTGTTAGATATTTTGATGACATCATTGGATACAATAGACATACGAATGCCCCACAAAGCCAACGATGTCGTGGAAAGACTATAGGTGACCCTCATAACTTAGGAACTCAGGGCTGTGATGGGAGGGTATCCCAGAAGGCCTGGATGCTTTCCCATCCACACGATATGGGGGAGGAAATCCACATAAACTTCACTGTATTCTGGAAACCTTAGGAAGACTTCTGACAGACTTTGGGGCATCTTTTAAAAGGAAAGCAAAGACCAAAACACCTATATCTGAAGTACAGTGAAGCCCTCACCTCTCATTGTGGATGTCAGCTCAAGTCCTTAAGATGGAATCTTGGCCATTCCAAGGAAAATCTACCCCTCCTTACATGGATACTTCTCTGCAGTAATCCTTTTCCCGAGTTTGCCATGGCTTCCTGATGAGGATGGATGGTTCTATATCTGACATTCTCATTATATCAGAGAATAATGACCAAGAAGATCTCAGTAAAGGGAGGATAATTATTACTCACATTATATCCACCCTATCTAAGAAATGCTCAAAGAAAACTGTCAAATTCCCCCCAGAATTCACTTATTACACTTGGAAAATGAAGCACAGTTTGGGAACAAGGACAGCTTCCATGCTTTTGCCCTGTTGCCATGGGGTCATTGAAGGCATCCTTCATTGCAAAGGAGCCCAGCCATTTCTGTCAAGAGGATAATGCTATCTGAAGGAGACAGAAACAGCATCACATGTTATGAGCCAACATGTGTTTGGCCTATATAATTCTTTAAGTAAGTCTGAAGTAGATAGAATTATTGCTATTACACAGAAGGAACAAACAGGAAATCCAGAAAATAACTTGCCCCAAATTACACAGCAGATGTATAATAGTCTGAGTTCAGTTGAGCTAGACATGGTGGCACACATCTATAATCCCAGCACTTGGGAGGCTGAGGCAGGAGGCTTGCCATTAGTTTCAGGCCAGCTTGGGCTACATAGTGAGTTCAAGGCTAGCCTGAACTACATAGCAAGACCCTGTCTCACACACACACACACACACACACACACACACACACACACACACACAAAAGTCTCAGCTGAAGTCTAACTCCAACTCCAAATCCAAATGATCACCTCTGTGTGTGCATAATTAGTTCAAGTGAAACAGGCAATTACACTGGAGCATCAGAATGCCCAGAAGGAATTTGCCAGAGTGCCCTGGTATGCAATACCAGGAGTAAATACAAGGATAGGTATGTCACTATATTCCTTTCAAAGTCAAGGCCCAAAGTCATGGATGGGAGGCTATAGCTGTGCCCTAATTGGGGGGAGGAAACAGGGTGTTGGGACCCTAACAAGTCATACATCTCCAGGGAACAAACCCTCCAGCACCAGTAGATGGGAGTCCCTGTCCTGAGACAGTGCCCTCTGCTTTTCTGAGAGTTAGATTAACCAGAAGATTCATCACCTTCTATTACACCCAGTCTGGTGGGCAGCAGAAAGAGCTATTTTGATGGGATGGAAAGAAAACCTGATCAAGCCATGGCTGCGCCACTTCCCAAGTGAGACACTTTGAGCAAATCACCTAACTGTGCTATCTTCATCCCCTCATCCGTAAAATAGGGGAATTCATGTGGAGCACATATGCCCTGGGTAGGAGAGTGTGTGAGATGCACAACACGGGGTGAACTGACAGGCTGGAAAGGGAAAAAGAGAACCAACATTTATCTGAGCCCGTTAACATACTCACTTTCTCTATATTATGCATCTATAAATATGCAGGACACATTGTTTCATTTATTTCTCACAATTGTTTGTTCAGGTACCCACTGTCACCCCCTATACAGAAGAGGAAACAACAGGACATTGCAGGGTTAATTGACTTAACCAAAGTCCTTGGGTAATTTGGAATAGTTTGGAACAGGTTTGGATTTGAATTAAATGAGATGCCCTGGATTTCTGCAGTTCCGCCCTGCCTCACAGTATAAAAGATATTGTTTTGGTACAATAATGAGCTTTCTCTCACTGGAAATAATCCAATCCAGACTACTAGGTATAGAGTTGTGACAGATCAGCCCCATACCCTCAAACTCTAGAACTAAGGCTGGACATCTCATTGGAGTTGCACGTGGAAAATCTAATTATACCTGTAAACCTTAAAATCTTATTTTCATTCACTCACCCAATCCTTAACACTTGTTTATTAAGTACCTACTCTGTACCTGAGATGCTTTAGATGACAGAGTGGTAAACACAGCAGTCAATGAGAAAGAGAGTAGTTTCAGGAAGCAAAATTAAGTCCAGGGAACAGGGTTTCATGACAGTGGTCTCCTGGGGTCTACGGGATGGGGAGACAGGATCCTTTACATAGGGGTCAGGTAGGTTCTGTTTAAGAGGGTGTCTGGACCAGGGCCTAACGATGACACACAGTCAGCTGTATGGACACACACAGGAAGGGGGAGCTCTCTGAGCAGAGGAAAGAGTAAATGGGGAGGGTCCCAGACAGGAACAAACCTCCCACTTATAAGAACAGAAGAGAGTCTGCTAGACCACAGTCGGCTGAGCCTAGGGGAGGGAGATATCTGAAGAGAAGGGACGTAGGGAGCACCTAAGCCATGGGAGGCCTGCAGGCCATGTTAAGAATTCTGAGCACACTGAGATCCCAGCGCTGAGAGGCACAGAGGCGGGAGGACTGCAAGTTCAAGCCCTACCTAGGAAATTTAGCAAGTCTCTGTGTCAAAATAAAAAACAAAAAAGGCAGGGCCAGGGATTTAGCTCAGTGGTGCCAAGACTGCCTGCCTAACAAGCAAAAGGTCTTGAATAAATAAATGAATAATAAAAAGGGCTAGAAATATTTCAATCACTAGTACTACCGCCCAAAAAAGTCAGAGTTTGATTCTGGTTGTTCTGGAAATCACTCAGAAGAATCTAAAGCAGCAGCTCTTGTCTCTGCTACCCACACTGGGTGATTCAGACAAATTCCCTTCGTATCAGCATTTGCATTTTTTTAACAGAATTAAGGAATTGCAGCAGCATGAGTTATCTAAGTTTTCATGGTTCATGACTGCAGCCAACCATTATCCATTTGCATTTGGGCAAGAATCTGAACTCCTCTAGAAGGCACTCGCCAGCATCCCCACAAAACCACCAGGCTGTAGATCAGAAGGGTCTTTGTTTACTGCAGGCCCAGAGGGTATTTGCTTTGAGGCTGCTGACCGCAGACTGGCCCCTCCCCTCAAAAGGGGTTGATATAAACTTGTAGTTTCGATATAAACTGGATTTAGACTCAGGTAGATGAATAATTTAGAATCCCATACATAGCTTCAAAGGACTGACCCACTCTGAGTGCAGTTTTGTTACCTATAGATGGTGATAGAAAAACAAATCTCACAGGATTATTGTAGACTAGAAACGGATGATATATAAAAGCATTCTACACAGTGCCTGCCACATATTAAGTGCTCAAAAGCGCATATTTTTAAAACTTGGAAGAGCAAACCATTAACATATAAACTTTGGACCAGGGAAGAACACCACCTGGGAACCTCCATAAGCCATATTCATCTCTGTATGTGCAGAGCAAGGGAAAGGGAAGATGAGAACAAATACAAATCTAGAACATTACTTCAAAATACTCCTAGTTTCTAAAAAAGAATCAAAATTTAAATATTAGAATCAGCCAAACCTGGGAGATAGGAAATTGAATAACAAATAAATGCAGGTAGAAATTTAGAGTTTTGTTTTATGCATGCAAGGGAAATAATTAATTTCAAAACATGTAAATTAGGGCTTAGAAGCATTTTCAAAACACCACATCTAATTCCAGTTACATATGCGGAATTTGCTACATTATAATAATTAGGCTTTTTTTTTTACAAAAGATTTATTTGTTTTGAATACAAGTATTAAATATTATACTAATTACTGGTTATTTCACTTTGTACCCAGGGAAAAGAAATGAATATTCATTAGCTCCTTAAGCTACTGATCCTCCACAGACTAGACGGATTCCAACATCATCACGAAGCTGTGGGTGGGTAGAAAATGCTCCCTGTAAAACCAGGCTCATGCTACAAATCACAGCCCAATCTATTCTGCTAATGTGCACATGCTACAACCCCCATGTGAATTCTGTTAACATTATACCGCCCAGAGCTCTGAGCTGTGCAGCCAATAAGCGAGAATAACTGTTAAATTGATCAAAAGACAACAGAATTTTTCTGTCCACATAATTCAGTGATCGTGAACAAATCTTAAAAATTTAAACATGATTTTACAGAATAAAACAAACACTTGCATCTCTCTAAGACACACCTTTTCACAGCAAAGGAATATTTCAACACACACTCAAAATCATTTTTCTGACTTGGTTTTTGCTCCACTCCTAAGGAAAATGTCCACCCAAATGGTCTAGGGTTGAGATTTTAAGTTACTCATTTTCACTACAGCTCAATAATAACAATGTTTTCTTGTTGTTTGTTTTATTTTGTTTTCCCCTCCAGTGGAAGGGAAAACTAATCAGGTGATATATTTCTCAAGACACCAGTCCTGTTAAATTTCAGCCGTTGTTCAGTTTCAGTCAACTCTATGTTGGAGTCTATGAACTGCTTGATTTTTATTTTGTGGTTTGTTAAATTTTGTGAACCAACTTAGTAAGTGACCAAGCCACTAAGGCAAAAAAGGGAAGAGGGCAGTGGCCCTAGGGGAAGCCTGTCTTGCTGAGGGGTCAACATTTCCCTGGTGGTTTATTGTGGGCACTGACTGGCAGCCTCCATGGGCACCTCTGCTAATCACATTTGTGCCGGGAAAGAGTATACACGATGGAAAACAGAAAAAAAAAAAAAAAAAACCTCTTGGGGTCCAGCCTCCATGGAAGGCAGGATTGGAATGGGGTGCAATTTTGCAAAACACAATCTCT